>NC_142118.1:177500-220000 GCF_056152115.1 Neolamprologus brichardi | reverse complement strand
TCAGCTTCACGGGCCTCGAGGGTCGCTCGTCTGCTGGTGTTCTTGTGTCATGTTGGAGTTTTGAGGGAGCTGGTTTGAATTAATTAGCATATTAAAATTCAAAAGTCTCAGTGAAACGGAAACCCCGGTCCTCTCACAGCTGCTTCTGTTATATCCGGTGTTGACAGAGTGGGCTCGTTCGTAGCCGCTCGTTCCCCCAAATCTGCAAACATGCTCGTCTGTGGGCGCGTGCAGCTTTAACACGAGGTCAACGTGTACATTAAAACTTGCAGATGGACGAGCTCCGTCCGAGCACCAGCAGCTCTTTGACTAACCAGAGGACGGTTTCTGTTAAAAACAAAAACTTTACGTAGAAACCAGACTGTAACCATGCAATCAATATTATCAGCATTTTATTTATTTTATTTTTTCCATGAAATCAAATCAAGTCGTCCTTTTTGTTGTTCTGCTGAATCCTTCTCGGTACACTTGATAAACAGCAGCAGACGTTCCTTCATGAATAGGTGGAGTGAGAGGAGTTGTCGTTGTTCGAGCTGTCAGCTTTTATTTTGAAGAGAGATGCGAGGCGTGAATTGTGTCTGCAGTTTGAGCAAAAGCTCATTGACTTTCAGGCACTCTGGAAACGTCCTTCAAACCCTGCTGCTCCCAGTCCAGTCCCAGTTCTGGGAATCCATCCTACATGAAAAAACATCCTACCCAATGTTTCTGCGCAGACGCGCCGCATGCGCACAAAACCAACGCCGAATTAACGTATTTTTCTCTCACCCATCCGGAATACTTATTAAGGTCATGGTTCGGGTCAAATTATAACACGGGTAGGACGTTTTGTCAGAGTAGGATGGTTTCTCAGAACACCGGCTCAGCTGTGGGAGTCCCAGGCCACGTCCACACATTTTCTCTCCGTTTTGGCCTCTCGTCCACGCTGAGGCGACGTCCACACGTACCCGGGTCTTTTTGAAAACGCAGATTTTTCTATGCGTTTGCACCTTTCGTCCACACGTAAACGGCGTTTTCGGTCACTGAAAACGGAGTTTCTAAAACTTCATCTGGCCATCCCTCAGCTCTCTTCTCTCCTTTTCTAACCTCATCCTTCCTCAGCCACCCCTGACCTCGGGGGGGCTGCCGTGCTCATGTTTCGCCACTCGCTCATGTCGAGATGAAACACACACAGAGCGGATGGGAAAAACAGGCTACTGTGATGGATGACTTGTTGCTCAGATGTGAGGACGTCCTTTCTTTTGGGGGGGGGGGGGGGGATCACCGTTGGAGTGAAATGAAATCCTGAACCTTTCATGGAAGGTTCAGGTTGAGGTAAAACTCAAGGTGCACAGATTCAACGTCATTTTCAAAGCGGTGAAGTCGCAGTGACTTCAAGTGGCATAAACAGTACAAAGGAGTCGTGTTTCACAGGATGCGGGAGCATTTGAAGCACTACAGTAATCAGTCTGGGTCTGAAGCCTCTGAAATGTTTTCCACGTAATCAGCCTCCTCTTCGTGCTTTATCTCAGCTGCATGGCAGATCGCGGTGTTCACGCATCGAGAGCCTCATTCACGGTCCGCCCTGAAGCAAACGTAAACAAAGGCTTTAAAGCTGAAATGCTTTTACAACAGTTGTTGTCAAGTTCAAGCTTCCTTAATCCTTAATGTTCACTTGGTTCTTGTCTTTTTACACCAACAACATGAAGGTGACAACTAGAGCAGGGCGATATGACCAAAAATATTTATCACCATATACGTTTGAAAATTTGCGATAACGATATAACTGACGACATAATTGACACGAGACAAAATACTTTACAACTCCACAACTTTATTAGTGCAAAAAACCCACCAATGTATTTTCACTTAAACAAGCAGCTGTTTTTTATCTGCATTAAAGTTATATAAACATTTAACAGTGCAAATACAAATTCCTCGCTGACAGTTTAACCAAAAGGCATTTCCAGTGGAAACTGGCCGACATATCCTCAGCATAACCATGTATAACATCCACAACACTTAAAAAGAGGTCATACACACACAATACGGTAACATTATGTTGAAGCACAGTAGTATCACTCCGCGAGGCTCCGCCTACGATAGCCGTAATGCTCCAACAATCCATCAAGCGGCGCGGCTTCGTAGCTTAGCAAAGTCGTACTGAAACATCTGACAGATGTTCGAGCGCCGTGCACATAAAATCGTCTCGAGGTCAGTAAACACAACCAGAGTTCATACATAAGGCACACGGGATTATAAGGGGCTCTGTCGACTTTCAGAAAAATCAAAGGATTGATTTTAAGTGCGCGTATTTTCCAAACAACACGGTAATAACGACGGCCCGCTAGCATGCGCTACCAAAAATAGTGCTTTGTTGTGTATCTGACGAAAGCTAAACCAGTTCCACACCAGTGAAGCTGCAGCATTTTTACAAACCAGTTCAGGTTCATCGTTTCACTCAACGATCCACTTTCACTCTTCTCATTCTGCGTTGCTGCCATGATTTTTCCACCATGTGCGTATGTAAACAAAGGCACTGCGCATGCGCGTTTTACCCATATTCTATCGCCATATTTCATTTTCTTATCGTTGCCCAACATTACACCGGTGTTACCGTGAGCGGTATGATATGGCCCCGCACTAGTAGCAACGGCCTCCTCACAGCCACCAATCAGTAGCATCCTAACAGAAAGGGTCATGGCAGACTGCGTAATTGTTTCCGAATAGATCGTCAGTCCCAAAGCCATCTTTCCATCCACGGGGTGCTGGCGTCCCTTTTCAAATGAACTTTGGTACACAGGTTTAAAACGGTGCCTGTTGTTGTCAGAGCTTTTTAGTCCGTTTCACTGCCTCCAGTAGCCAACGAGCGTTTGAGTTCAGCACATTTATCCAGCGAAAAAGCTGTGAGCGGTTTGACTGATCACGAGCCTTTCATGCTAAACTGCCAGGGTAACAGTAACGTTTTTCTTTAGTGGTGAACTTCAGGGATACCTGCTCATAAAGATACGCTACTCGTGCTGCCGCCTCCATGTGAGGAAGCAGGAGCTCATCACACAGGAGCTGATGTCAGCGGCATTTATAGTCACATAGTTCCTGAGACGCCTTTGCTGGACTCCTGTGATGTTCTTGTGAGCTTGACCTTTGCCCCCAGCAGGTAATTTGTTAGCTGCATTGACTTTAGTAAACATGTGATGCACAGCGGAGTTGTTTTTAGTGTAACTGCACTGATACTGACCGAGCATTTATTGAACCTTCTGATCAGAAAAAGAAATTCAGTTTTAATTTTCAGTTTTCTTTGCTGAATCCTTTTTTCCCCAAATCTCCCAAATCAGAGTTTCTAAAAACTAACAGTGACACCAAAAAACAACTGACACAGGTGACAGATCGACTCACACTGAAACTAACTGTTCTTACCACACACGCACACACAGACAGACAGACACACACACAGTTACGCACGCACACACAGACAGACAGACACACACACAGTTACGCACGCACACACAGACAGACAGACACACACACAGTTACGCATGCACGCACACACAGACACAGACAGACGCGCACACACAGACAGACAGACACACACACAGTTACGCACACACGCACACACAGACAGACAGACACACACACAGTTACGCACGCACACACAGACAGACAGACACACACAGACACAGACAGACACACAGTTACGCACGCACACACAGACAGACAGACACACACACAGTTACGCACGCACGCACACACAGACACAGACAGACGCGCACACACAGACAGACAGACACACACACAGTTACGCACGCACGCACACACAGACACAGACAGACACGCACACACGCACACACAGACACAGACAGACACGCACACACGCGCACGCAGACACAGACAGACACGCACACACGCACACACACACAGACAGACGCGCACACACGCGCACGCAGACACAGACAGACGCGCACACACGCGCACGCAGACACAGACAGACGCGCACACACGCGCACGCAGACACAGACAGACGCGCACACACGCGCACGCAGACACAGACAGACGCGCACACACGCGCACGCAGACACAGACAGGCGCGCACACACGCGCACGCAGACACAGACAGACGCACACGCGCACACACAGACACACACGCACAGAGACGCACACACGCACACACAGACAGACGCGCACACGCACAGACACACACACTCTGTGGTCTCCTGTGTGTACTTTTGTAATTGAACCTGCAGCTCGAGCCTCGTGTTTTCCTCACTTGTTGGAAGCTTTTCTCTCATATTTTCTGTAATCCTGCGATTCTGCCCGTTCAT
The DNA here is from genome assembly GCF_056152115.1 of Neolamprologus brichardi. Classification (NCBI taxonomy): domain Eukaryota; kingdom Metazoa; phylum Chordata; class Actinopteri; order Cichliformes; family Cichlidae; genus Neolamprologus; species Neolamprologus brichardi. Next base: position 215,705 of record NC_142118.1, on the reverse strand, counting down.
GCTCCATAAATCATTGATCTGAAACGGCCTCGTTTTATGACTGTTGTGACTTCAATGAGAAGACGGGAAAATTAGTTTAGTCTGCCAAATATCTCACAGGTTTTCAGAGAAACCATCTGTCTTTACCGCACAGGTGTGTACGAGTTCTTAGAGCTGCACGATCTCCACCGGAGCTCTTTTTATGAAATGAAATGAAAGAGTATACTATCTCATGATTTGTGGACTTAACTGTATTAAAATACAGAACATCCTCCCACAGGGTCGTTCTCAAACTACACCTCGTTCATAATTATTATGCAAATGATTTTTCTCTGTTTTTCCTAAATAGTCGATTCAAATGACAGTCGGCATAATTTTCGAGTCATCAACCATTAGAGTACAATCCAACTGTTACTGAACAAAACTCCCAATGAAATCAGCGTTTTTCAAAAATAAACTTAAAATGCTTTGCTCCTAATTATTACGCACACAAAACATTTTACAGGTTGTAGAGAAATGAAAATGGTCATTTGTTGAATTTGCAGCATTAGTGGATCAATGTCACTGAAATCAAAAGCATCTCAACAGGTCAGGTTACACATTAACACAGGATCCTTATTTGATAGCAGTTTTATGATTCTTGCATCCATGAAACTTGTAAGTTTTTGGAAAGTTTCTGCTTGAACGTGTTTGCAGGATGTCAGAATAGCCCCAGAGCTGCTGTTTGGATGTGAACGCCCTCCCACCCTCATATTTTATTTTTGCTTGAGGATCCTCCAAAGGTCCTCCGTAGGATTGAGGTCAGGGGAAAATGGGGACCACACGAGTCTCTGGAGGCTCCTACACCTTGACGTTCGCAGGGCTCCGGAGTCACCAGCAGCTTCAAATATGTGTTTGCTGCTTAGTAACGGTCTTTTAGCTGCTGCTCTCTGAGGTTTGTCTGGCAGAAACCTTCATCATCGTGCCTTCATCTGCACGAAGCCGTGTGTGCCACAGATCTCTTAACATCATGGTGATCACGCTTAAGTTTTCATGAAATATCTGAGGTGTTCATTACGTGTCCAAGACATCCAACTATTTCACGCTTTTCAGCAGCAGAGATCATTTTTACTTCCTATATTGCTTGAAAATGGTGGTTTGCTTAATAATGTGGAGTTTTTCCTTTAATTGGGCTCAGCTGGCAAACTAATGAACACAGGTGTCCGAGGTTGATTTCAGTGATAGTCGTGAGACACAATCCAAGGGTTTAACTGGAAAACAACTTATTTAATCTTTATGACACTTAAACACAGTTTGCATATTAATTTGGAGCACTGTGTAGAACCTGGAGCGAGTAATTGAGCTATGAGCATCTTTACTGGCAAAGTAAAAATAATTTAAAGTGATTATGGTCCAAAAATGGACGTATGTGGGACAAAAACCGTCAAACATCTTTGGTTGATTTATGACTCGGACACTTTCCTGAGTTTACAGCCGCAGCTACAATCTCACCATGACGAGCTGAAACATTTACTGAAGGCAACATCATGCTCATTATACTACATCATGCTCTGTAACGTGTGACACCCATGTGCACTGGTCCTCCTTCCACCCTGAGCTTGCACTGCACTGGTGAGCGTGCTCTGTGTGTCGTCATGGCGGGACTTGAATTTGTAATATTTCCATAGACAGTCTTAAATAGCTGCATATAGCTTCTGACTGAACGCCGTCGGGGAGTGACTTGTGTCGTTGGTTATGAGTAAACGACCCTACAGATCCTTTACGTGCTAGCTGCATATCACTCATAGTTAGGGATGGGTATCAAAAACCGGTTCTTGTTGAGAACCGGTTCCCACTGTTTCAATTCCTTGGAATTTTTTGCCATTTTTGCAAACGATTCCCTTATCGATTCCAGTCGCCCCGAATGACGTCACCACGTTGCGGAGCGTCATTTACCTGGCAGGAAACATGGCGGCTCAAACGCTAAAAAGTTTGGTTATACTTTACGAGAACGGATGACAACAGGGCAACTTGCAATACTTGCAAAGTAGAGATTTCATTTAAGGGAGGAAACACTACGAATATGCAAAAGCATTTGCTCACAAAACACACGATGACCTTAAATGAATGTCGTGTTTTTAATTCCGCTCCGGACTCGTGAATCTCAACCCAGCAGCAGCGGTAACGTTTGCACGTCCTCTCCCGTTAATACGGCAGGTAAATAATCAACTAACAGTGCAGATTATGTTAGCGCGATCTGCCTTATTACAAACCTGCCATTACTGTGCATTTAGGTGACCATGATGAGAGAGACAGAGTCTGGCTCAGATGCTGGCAGTTCTCGCTGCAGTCTACCGTAGCGTCTCCTTTCAGGCAGGATAGACGAATGTCACCGAGCAGAGACTCAGTTTGTGGTCAAAGGCTTGCACCCATTTGCCACAGCAGATGCCCCCGATTTTCGGTAAGTGAATGTGTTTAATTGTAGGCAGGGACATTATTGGATATTCTTGTGTAATTGCTACAGAAGAATATTTATTTTATTATTTTACATTCACAATTTTTTTTCCTGGGGACCCTGTGACACCCCATTGAAGAGCTGTAGGTTGGATCTGTTAAGATCTCACTGTTGGGTTTGTAAGGCCATGTTACTCCTAAATTTCTATCTTGTTCAAAGAGAAGATATAAAACAAAGATCTAAGCTAATTGACCTTAGTGTTCTCCTTTTTTTAAAAAAAAAAAAAATCGATAAAGAATCGAATCGTTAAACAGAATCGAAAATGGAATCGGAATTGTGAAAATCTTATCAATACCCATCCCTACTCATAGTTACTGTTCACTGCAGACGCCGTTCTGCTACATGATTGTTAGCTTGCGTATGAGAGCAGACTAAGAAGAGTTGGACTGATCAGTGATTGCAGACTCTGTGCTGACCTTTAGTCGAGGTACCGGCTTGTGCCACAGGTAGGTGAACTTTAAGGCAGTGCTAAAGCTCGAGTTTTTGCATGGCTGCATCATTGGAAAACATCTGCATTGGCTTCAATCAAATATAAGCCCGTTCTGGATTGTTATGGTTATCCTGAGGATATCTCACCACCTGCGAGGAGTGGTTAAAAAGACTTGAAATGTCGCTTTATTTGTGCCTGTATCATCAAAGTACCAGTGGGGTTAGTCATATATACTGAAGGAGAGGGGCAAGGTGCTACATGCCAGAGCCCGGGGAAAGAGAAGAGACGAGTTAATCCCAAAGGATCTCCTGGGGAAGTAAACCACAGTAAAAACCGATGCAGTTTATGACGTAAAGGCTTTGAAAAAGGATCCTTTAATGAAAGAAAGACTGAGTTGTGCCGTGAAGTACGCAAACATGTAAAACTGAACTCGTAGAGCTGTATAAGGGCAGAGCGGCGTCTGTTCTTTCTTCCTTCGGTCTTATCCAGAGTGTGTGACGTGCTTTCAGCTCGGTCGGCTCACATTCCTGCAAAATCACGCTTTTCATTAAGTGTGCCAAAGTGGACACAACAAACGTGTTGACCAATCACAGTTGAAATGGCTGATTCAGTAAAGTTGAACAGTCTGCATGTTTTAAATCTAAATGTTTTTGCATGTGTAATGTCATTAGTGTTGTTTTTGCTGAATGTACCGTTTTTCTTCGGCCCTCTCTGGGGCCCCTCGCTGTGAGTGGAAAAGGATTTCCTCCTTACTTTCTCAGGACTGGGAGTTTGGAGTTTTTAGGAGACTGATGAATAAATAAATAAACAAACAAGGCTGTTGTTTTAGACTCGATAAACAGAATTTGACTTTGAAATGAAAAGATCAGGATAAACGTGTCTGTCAAACTGCAGACGGACGAAAGCAGAAATGGGAGAAGAAACAAGAAGCATTTACGTGTTTATTCTCATTTATTATCTGTCCAAACATCCAAGTGTAAGAATGAGTCCGTGCTTCGTGGATTATTCACAGACTGTGACTTTGTGGAGCCGCTCGTCTCTGCTTGGACTCACTGTGAGACTCCAGAAACTCACCGTCGCTCGCCAAGAAATAATCAGTCACATAACTCCAACTTGTCTTGTTTACACTTCGGTTTTCTCTGGATTACACAGAAGAAGCCTTTTTGTTTTTCCCGCTCTCCCCAACTTTGGGCAGACCTGCCTCGAGTTTCTGATAGAGGTGGAAGCAGCAGCATGACGCGGACATGCAGACGTTAAAATATAACTTCAGTTACATCGTTGAAAGCCTGTCAGAGCTGTCGGGATTAACGGAGCACGGTCCAGTCACAGTTGGGACAGTTGGTGGTGTAGGTGCAGTTTTCCCTGATTGAGGTTCCACCTCAATCAGGGAAAAATGTGTTTGAAAAAATGAGATGCTCAAACCTGAGTTTGTGAAAAAGCTCGCCACCACTTCACAACAATACCTGAGTGTATCAGTAACTTATCAGCCTTTTGTCCCACCCCAGCTCTCTGTGGAAAAGAGACTGTCTCCATATTTAGTAGACTGATGATGATAAAGAGAAACATTAAAGGTGATGCTCATCAGTGCTGCTGCAGTGACACCGACAGCTGCAACACTGCAATGCTAGACTCTAAATGAGAGAAGCGAATAGTAAATTGTGGTAAGTGAGAGAATGAGCACTAACATGTTTCCTCTCCCTCTGCAGAGGAGTGACGGTGTCCGGCCCGCGGGGAGAGGACGATGGCCCTGAGCGATGGGATCGGCGACCCTCTGGCCCTCAGCAACGGTGGGCAGCATCCTCTCAGCGCCAGCGGACCTTCGAACATCAGGACAGCGGTCAGTAGTGGCCAGGACCCTCTCACGTGCGACCCTGCCGGTGGCTGTCTGACAGCAGGAGGAGACGCAGCATCAAAGCTGCAGCAGCCGCGCACTATTCAGCGAGTGAACAGAGCGAGCCAGAACGGCGGCGTGCTCAAACAGAACGGTTCCCTGAGTCTTCCCCCAGCATCAGCCGCCTCTTCTTCTCCTGCCGTCGCCGTCAGAAGCCACCTGCCCTCCGCCGCGCCCCCGTCCTCGTCCTCTGCTGCCCTCTGCTGCCAGCACTGTCACTTCCCGTCCGCCGTGTGCTGCCCTTGCGGCCGGCAGGAGTGCCCGCTCTTCCAGAATCCCGGCTCTGTTCCCTCCCCAGGGACCGGTTCATCCTGCCCGTGCTGCCGCGCCGCCTGCACGTACCCTCTTCACCATCAGCAGCGCTGGCAGGAACACCGTCAGAGCCAGACACAAGCACCGGGGATCAGGTAGCTTTTCTTCTTTTCCTAAACCGTAGTCCGGCCCCTTTTCCATGAATACCTACTCGGATCGACCGGCTTTCCGTTACAACCCAGTGTGGGTGCTTATCGTCATAGCAACATGTCTGAGCATCCTGCGACATAGTTAACATGCGACACGAACGCTACAAAAAATGTGGACGCCGAGGCGGGATATACCCGCTGCTCGGTCTGTCGCTCCGTCACTCTCGGGACCACGGTGGTGTTTTTGTAGCCGTTACGTCAGTGCTGCCGGTTTTGATTTTTGTGAAGACACCCCCGTGACTCATCGAGTGTAAACGAAAAGCAAACGGTGATGATGTGCCGAGTCGGTCCGAGTGGGTCCTGATGGAAAAGAGGCTGAAATGATCAACTAGTGTTGCTTTGTGTGTTGTCTGTGCTGGCACACGTTGCTGCTTCCTGACCTCGTCTTTGTTTGTTGACTCCAAACACACCGTTAGTCTGAAGGCCCCCCCCCCCCCCCCCCCCCCCCCCCCCCCCCCCCCCCCCCCCGGCTACATGCCAGACCTTTTAGACTGGAATGCAACACAAAGTGGTTATTGGGGACTCGTCATGTCCATCATTAATATAGATGGACTATAATTTTCTCCTGAGACCTCAGTCTGTGCTCGAGTTTTCCTCTTCGTACGCCCCTTTACCTCCGATGATGACCAGTCGCTCAGATTCGGTTCATATTTGATGTTTTTGTTGGTCTCAGTGTGTTTTGTGGTTTGCTGGACTCGTCAGATTTGTCATATCAAAATGTTTCAAGCAAAGATAAGACGGGAAGTTCTCAGGTTTCTCCTGAACCATGGACATGTGGCCTCGCTGTGAGTGTGCCTTCTCCATGTGAAGCAGGATTTGTTGGCAGCTCCTTCCTCAGCTGATCCATATTTAGCGAGTTGGCTCGTTCCCTTCACTCCCACCCTGCAGGCCTGTCCCGCATGTGAAACTGGAACCATTCAATGCCTCGTGTGCTCATTTGCATAATCCTATATTTACCGACCCAGCAGACCAGGGCGGGCAAGAGGTGGATTTTTGCTGAAGTAATTATTTACTCATGTCGGCGCCCTCTCCATGGCTGCAGGTCGCTGCGGGGATTTTCATGAGACGTCTCTTTACTTCTCAACGTGGAATTTTCCTCAAATAAAGTCGCTTACCCCGCTCGTACGTTTCATTACAAAGAGAGACGTTGTGGGTGGCGTTGAAAGATGAGTTTGTGTAGCCTCAGTGGGTGCACACTGAACCCTGGGTGGGCAGAGGAAAGCGAAACACTGATTGTGTTGCAGCCATTTAGATGCCGCTGCTTTCTCTTACTTTCATTTTTCCTCAGTTTTTCTCTCCTCAGTTTTTCTCTCCTCAGTTTTTCTCTCCTCAGTTTTTCTCTCCTCAGTTTTTCTCTCCTCAGTTTTTCTCTCCTCAGTTTTTCTCTCCTCAGTTTTTCTCTCCTCAGTTTTTCTCTCACTCCATTAACACTCACTATGTCTTCTTTCCTTGCCCCCCCCCCCCCCCCCCCACCCCACCCACATGAGAATGGGGAGCAGATGTGCTGTGTGTGCATCTGTAATGTTCTCTTATTTACCAAACAGGTCCCTGTTGTTCAGCGATGACAGGTTTGAGTTACAGACCCTGGTTTGTCCCAGAAAGTGCGCCCCCAACTTTCCTGTTTCCTGGTGTGTGTGTGTGTGTGTGTGTGTGTGTGTGTGTGTGTGTGTGTGTGTGTGTGTGTGTGTGTGTGTGTGCGCTTACACACAGGAAATGACATACCTGTCTCAGTTGTGCTGTCTTGTCCTGAACCCAGACGCTACAACAGCCTTCAGCATTTCTCTTTCTGCTGCAGCTGCTGTAGTCGAGCAGACGTCTTCTCCTACGTTTGATCATTGGAGGCAGTCGGACAAGATGGTGTCAGATACCGTTTTGATCTGCCAGATTAGCCTCTGAGGTCACAGCACACTCGCGTTAAAACTCTCACACGAGTTGTAACGTCGGCGCTTCGGGGAATCTTTCTGTCTGTTTCACAGCAGGGGATTTTTCTGCCCGGTTCACGGCTTCACAAACATGAATCATGTTGTGAGATTAGCCCGTGCGTGCTCTTCTAATGTTTCTATTTTGAGAACGATCACAAGCCTTCTTTTTTTTTGTCCGTGCATGGATTCAACCAAATCTTTGGAGGTGCAAGCACAGCTCAGCAGCGTTTGGGTCTGTTAGAAGCATTAGGAGCATGTTTGCGTCTGCGCTGTAAGATCAGCTATGGAGCCACTCTGTGTGGTTTATTTAAGATCGAGCATGGCGTCCTGGGGAACGGCTTTCCCAGTCAGGACCAGGCCTGCTGACAGGTTTCAGGGACTTCAGGGGAAATTCTGTTGATACAGTCGAGAACTGGTTTAGCTCCAAAAGCCTGAATTAAAAATCAATCAGATCAATTGTATTTATAGCACTTTTAAAAACAACAACTGTTGACCAAAGAACTGTACAATAAAATAATCTGATAATTTAAAAGGAAAGTAAAATAAAAGAGTAAAATAATGACAGACTCAAAGAGTAAAAATGGGTCTTTAAACGAGTTTCAAGTATCCAGTGTTGAGAGGTCCTGATATGTAAAGGCAGTTTATTCCACAGTTTCGGAGCAAAAGCCCGATCTCTGCGTTTTAATCTGGACCCGGGACAACTAGAAGCATTTGGTCCACAGACCTCAAACATCTCGCCGCAGTAAACAAATTAAAAGATCAGAAAGATATAGAGGAGCTGGTCCATGCAATGTTTTACAGACAAGTGTCAAGATCTTAAAATCAATTTGAACACTGCTGAGGCGAGTAGAGGGGGGGTGCTCTCGCCTTGCATTTTGAACCAGCTGTAGTCGGCCAATAGATGAAGTAGCACCAGAGTAGCAGCTCTACAGATGTGTCGGCTTCAGCACCACAGACGAGTGACCCAGATCGGTTTGTGCCGTTCACACTGTCACACCACGATCGTATACGGGTCGCAGAGGGTCAGAAAAGTCGGATTGATGCGCTTTCGCCTGCAGTGTGAAGGCAGCCTTAGTGATCCAACCAGCTGCTCCAGGTTTCTAGAAGTCTCCATAGGTACGTGTAGGAGGAGGCTGCAGCTGGGGGAGCTTCTCTGAGCTCGGCGCAGTCGCACCAGCACTGCACCTGCAGCACGCTCTGGTCCTTCACAGCTACCAATCATCTTTGAGGTTATAATTGCTGCCAATCAAAGCTGGGACACTTGGGCCAACACTACAGTTGTTCTTGCTCTGCAGGGAAACCGTCATCACGGGGAGAACGGTCGTGTAGCTTCAGGGCACCTTCAGCTGAGCTGCTTCTGCATCCATGACCCAACAGCAGCAGCTCGCTGACACTCAAGCATCCAGGGTCACTCTGAATATTTCACCTCTGCTCTTGTGCTCCGAGTGCTGCTCCCTCCTTTACCGACTCCTTTCACAACCACTCCTGTTGTTTACGGCAGCCACAGGTTTGGCTGAGCGCCGTGCCTGGTAGGACTGCAAACATTCCCGTGTCTGTCTCTCGCGCTCTCCGACGCCGCCTCGGAAAAGGTCAGCTTTTATAATCTGGAGCGAGTTTGAATTTTGTGGTATTTGTATGCTGCAGGTGGTTTGGTTGCTATGACACACGGGAAAGCTCCAGGAAAACATGAGCGTGAAGTGCAGACCAGTTCATCGGGTGTCATTTTGGAGCTTTCTCAGCTGATTTATCAGCTTCTCAGTTATCTGCAGTGGAACAAACGTCTCTGTCCAGCGTTTATTTCTTTGCAGGATTGGTAATTTATCACTCTCCACATTTTTGTCCTCCTTTTTCCCTCTTCCTGTGTTTTCTGTCAGGCAGCTGCAAGCCTCAACCAGCAGGTCTGTTTGATCCATTTTCTTGGTATTTCAGGGTGTCGGCTTGATGAGGATTCGCACATTATCAAGAAGAACAAGTGTTTGTACGGCCTTTGTGGTGGCCTGTTCCCGAGCTCTGTCAGCTGCCTCACCAAATAAGGCGCGTTTGTGGGAATCCTGTTTTCCTTTGTTTGAACGCTGTGTCAGCCTTCAGTCTTCACATGAGCCTTTCAACCTTCATGTGCAAGAACTAAGAAGCTGCATCGTGCAGTTGTAACTATGTTGGTTGTTTTTGGCTTTGTTTTATTCACTCAATATTCAGTTATCAGCCCATGGTACATGTTACACCCATTTCAAATGAGACGATTGCTTGGCTGTATGCATGTGTGTGCATTTTGTGGCTCCTGGGGCGTTTCTGAAAGCTCTGTGATGGATGGCGAGATTTCCGGGCGTCCTGTGTGTCTAATCCTCTCTGTACTGCAGCGGCGCTACAAGCTTATCCCAGGATACACGTGTGACATATCAGGACTGTACACGGTAAACCTCAGTGTGGAGCAGAGCGACATGACCAAAATATTTATCAACATATACATGAGAAAACGTGTGATAACGATATAACTGACACGAGACAAAATGCTTTACAACTCCACAACTTTATTAGTGCAAAAAAACATCAAAGTATTTTCACTGAAACAAGCAGCTGTTTGTTATCTGCATTAAAGTTACACAAAGTTACCTTGCACAGTACGTATCAAATGCAAATTCCTCGCTGACAGTTTAACCAAAAGGCATTTCCAGTGGAAACTGGCCGACATATCCTCAGCGTAACCATGTATAATATCCACAACACTTAAAAAGAGGTCATACACACACAATACGGTAATATTATGTTGAAGCACAGCACGTATCACTCCGCGAGGCTCCGCCTACGATAGCCGTAATGCTCCAACAATCCATCAAGCGGTGCGGCTTCGTAGCTTAGCAAAGTCGTACTGAAACATCTGACAGATGTTCGAGCGCCGTGCACATAAAATCGTCTCGAGGTCAGTAAACACAACCAGAGTTCATACATAAGGCACACGGGATTATAAGGGGCTCTGTCGACTTTCAGAAAAATTAAAGGATGATTTTAAGTGCGCCGTATTTTCCAAACAACACGGTAATAACGACGGCCCGCTAGCATGCGCTACCAAAAATAGTGCTTTGTTGTGTATCTGACGGACGCTAAACCAGTTCCACACCAGTGAAGCTGCAGCATTTTTACAAACCAGTTCAGGTTCATCGTTTCATTCAACGATCCACTTTCACTCTTCTCATCCTGCGTCGCCGCCATGATTTTTCTGCCGTGTGCGTATGAAAACAAAGGCACTGCACATGCGCGTTTTACCCATATTCTATATGTTTCATTTTCTTGTCGTTGCCCAACATTACACCGGTGTTACCGTGAGCGGTATGATGTGGCTCCGCCCTAGAAGCTATCTGCTGTAGCGACTCTTGTACAGACGAGCAGATCAGAGGTGTTCTTTGTTTATTTAACAGAAATCTAAGATGACACATGCATTCACAAACCTTGCAGCTTTGTAGGCGACTCGTGTGGTCCGTGTAGTTCATCGAATTCTTTAGTCAGCATTAAACACTGCAGCTGTAAATCAGACCCACCTTTGCCCTGGGTGCTTGTCTTTAAACTTACCTGGCAGCAGCTGTGCGAGCACAACTAAAAAGGTGTATCTGTGCAGGTGCTTACATCAATGGCTCCTGCAGTGTTTGTCAAATTCATATAAAGACAAGAATCAGTAACATCAATTTAAACGGTTGCGATTTGTTGAGTAGTTGCTGCATTTTTACAAACCAGTTCAGGTTCATCTGTTTCATTTAACGATCCACTTTCACTCTTCTCATTCTCCGTCGCCGCCATGATTTTTCCGCCATGTGCGTACAAAAACAAAGGCACTGCGCATGCGCGTTTTACCCATATTCTATCGCCATATTTCATTTTCTTGTCGTTGCCCAACATTATACCGGTGTTACCGTGAGTGGTATGATATGGCCCCGCCCTACTGCAGATGTTAGTATAATGACAGCACACTCACTCACTCACTCTCTCTCACACACACACTCACACACACACACACACACACACAAAGATGCTGCTATGGTAGGACCATAAAGTTCTAGCTCTTCATCCAATGGGAGGAGGGTCATAAATGCAAACTGCTGAACTTCATGGACAGTCTTAGCTCGCCTAAAGCATAACAGACCTTCCCACTCGAGGGTAGAGGCCATATTTGCAGGTGAAATATTGAATATATTTGCAACAGCCTGAATGATCTTTTCTAGCACTTCATGTCTGACAATGTGTCAGGTTACAAATTATATATGAATAATTTATATTATTTCAAACAATATCAGTGCGGCCTAGAGCTAGAATTACAGTTGAGACCTTCACGTAGCCAATCACACAGGTCCAGTTTCACGTAACGTGGACGTGTGACATTGTGACGAATAAAGGGGCCGACTGAGGTCTTCCTGCCAAATGTTAGACTACTTTAGGGCAGCACAAATCAAAACCTTGGTAGACATATATGTAACTGGGCCTGCACAGCACAATGAAGCAGCTGGCATGCCAGATATCAGCTCATAAGCGTCAGAACCACACAGCTTCATGAATCCAAGCTGGACCGCTACAAACATCTTGGGCTTTAATGTGGTCGGAGAAAACCAGACCAGACTGATACGGTGGAGATCCTACAACCCTGAAGTCATCCCAAATAAAACTGATAGTCGATTTGAGAAATGGGAAGATACAAGTTTGATTCAGTATTTTATGTACTTGATGGGACGATCTGAAGATTTGAACGAACAAAGACAAATGAAGAGTCGGCGTAATGACCAAATGCTCCAGCCAGTACCTTTTGATTAGCCTTGTCTCGTGCTTTCTTGCTTTGTGGTAGATCTTTGTTCTGTATTCATTGAGATATTTGAATGCTAATCAATCAAATCAAAGACAAATTGGACATCATATACTGGACAGACGCACGCATGACATTAGAAGCAAATCATTATCATTCAAAACCTGATATTTAGGTCTTTGTCTTCAGGCTCTACCAGAGTCCTGGGAGCAGGACGGACATCTGGGATGTTATTCCAGAGCCCGTCTCCCAGTTCAGGGGTCATAACCTCTGGTGTTGCTGTTACCACGGCAACCACTGTTACCTTCACCATATCCTCTCTCAGCTTTTGATATTTCTTAAGCTCCTCGTGTTCCTTCTTCCTGATGTTGTCGCACAAATATCTATATATACATTTATACCTCGGTATACATTATACATGTGTACCCCTCGCCTCTGTCAGGGCGCCCCAGGGCAGGTGTGTGTGTGTGTGTGTGTGTGTGTGTGTGTGGTGTAAAGCTTTGGGGTCCATAGGGGCAGTAAAGCGCTATACAAACGCAGGCCATTTTACATTTACACCAAAAAGAGAGTGTCCCGCGTGCGAGTGTCCCGCGTGCGAGTGTCCCGCGTGCGAGTGTCCCGCGTGCGAGTATACAAACCAGATGTGTTGACTTACTCTTGTTTTTTCCGTCATCATAAAGTGTTTGAAGCAGCAACACCCATGTGCAGATGAACAGCCCGTTTCTTGCTCAGGTTTCCTGCATTTTTGAACTTTTGCTTGGAATTTTCCAGACCCCCCCCCCCCCCCCCGCGTCGCAGCACTCTCCTAATGTGAACGCACACTTGCAGAAATACAGCGTCTCTGTGTGAAGGAGCTCGAGGAGCAGCATTTGACTTAATACGTCTCCAAGTATCATCTCTGACTAAACAGAGCTCATGAACACAACCACAGCACTTGTTTGCCACGTTCCCAACAACACGAGATATCGCAGCAGAGCTCCAGAAGAGCAACACCCCCCCCCCCAGCAGACCACGGTTAGGAAATGATGAAGCGAGAAGAGTGATTGATGGAGACAGGAATGCTTGAGAGGAGGCACTCAAACGGCGACCCCGGAGCTGCCGTGTCCTCAGACGGCCGGGACACAAAAGCCTGGCGACAAAAGCACAGAAACTGGACTGATGGTGCAGTGAGGTGATGATGGAAGAGGGAGAGCAGTGTAGAGTGACAAATGAACCTCCACAGAAAAAGAAAATCTCGGCATCGCCCTTTTTTCTTTCACTACCTTGTCTGTTAATAAATGAGATCAAAGGTCAAAGCTGCTGAGGCAGCACAAGGTCACCTCTCAGGGGGCAGCGGAGGAGTCGGCACAGGTGAGAGTCAGTGTCAGAGCGATTCACATGGGTCATGAAGGTGGGCCTGTTTCTCCAACCTGCAGGTCTGCACCATTCTGAATGGTCTTACTGAGCCGTGCTCCTCCTCCTGCTCCTCCTCCTCCTCCTGCTCCTCCTGCTCCTCCTCCTCCTCCTGCTCCTCCTCCTCCTGCTCCTCCTCCTCCTCCTCCTCCTCCTCCTCACTTTGTTCTTACTGGCTGCAGCTGATGGATCCGAATGTAGAGCAGGAGCCATTCTTTCATTACTTTTACATTTATCTCATGATTTTAAATGTTTGCATCTTAAAAAGTGCACATAAAATAAGGAAAACCATAATCTGTCCTTTGTAATGTGTCTTTAATTATTAACTACTATTAAACTAGCCGTCGCCTCTGTCAGTATCAAGGTATCGATGCTGCGGTCAGATTTGAGTCTTTACATCAGCAGCCGGAGTAAAATACGATGCTGAACGGTGTTGCCTTTGCCTGTCCTCTTTCCTGTTGAGGTTCTTATTCCAGCCTTTCTATCAAACAGCAGATTAATGACTCGTTTGCCTTAAAAAGCTTCTCCTCACTGTGAACGAGAGGCTTCAGAAAGGACTACATCTGTAGTTTATCCAGCTGCACAGCGACAAAGTGTTTTGATGAAGATCATTATAATTTCTCATGTTTGCACCCCCCCCCCCCACCCCCCCACAGCCTACTCATTCAGTAAGCCATACTCAGCAGATGCCTGTGGTAAGAAGCTGGAGGATCAGCAGTTGTTGGTGGGAAGCACTGGTTCCACCTCTGGAGGACTAATGGGAAAGCCCGCTGGTCTCACTGACCACGCTGACCCTCTCAGCTGCAGACAACTGAGCGGTGTAAAGTTGGCAGGTTGGACTTGTGGATCCAAACGGTCAGATTCCTCCTGGCGCTGCCCTCCAGCTACTGACAGGTTCTGCTTTTTATTAGAAAGAATACGAAGAACAATAATGACGTAGGATATGAAGCTCTGTGCCACAGACAGGCCTGCGTGCAGATGTGAGGTTAAAGTGATCAGAATGAGGCGAGGAGCAGCCACGGTAAAGACGTCGCCCTGACTGACAGCTTAACTACACAGTGCTTAAATCCCACATGTATGCTGGGAATTCTTGTGCGCCCGTATTTCACCTCCAGGAATTCAAGGGAATGGCAGGTGCAGCCAGAAAAGGCCACGCTCACCAGTGGACGCAGTCATGCTGCATCCACACGTGCAGATGTGAACACGGACGTCTGCTTCAAGTCCTCAGGAGCAGAATCAGAGGGCAACAATTAAACCCACACCACCAGAAACCATTTGACTGAAAAAAACATGAAAACTTATGTAGGTGTTTTGAAGGTAACTTTCAGAAATGTCTGGCGCTAACTGTTGGGACCACGACCACTGGCATCTACTCACCGCTAACACCGCTATGCTGCTGCAGCCCAGGCGCCTGCAGCAGCTGTTGGTAAAAAGCTCACCTGCTCAACCAGGTGAACTACAGCAGCACCCGGTCTGTTCATATTTCGAGTACCAAGTGAATACGGCAACTTTGGCTTTTTAAAATGACGATGCAAACTGGTCCCATCAAGCTATTTCAGCGTGTTAGCCACGTCACCTGTTACGCGTCACATCAGGTTTTTCTCTGGATAAATATTCAGAGCTTCTGTGCTAAAACAACAACTTTATGTCAAGAACATTTGAACACAAAAGTATTAATGTATAAGTTAAGATTAAAATGCTTTTTTTTTTATTTACTTGACTAAATAATTTTTGCTCAAATTCCCAGTGTGATTATCAGTTGGCTTATACACAAACCCTCTTACTGGGACTATTTTATTCCGTGCAGGAATACACACTGCGTTGGGGAAAGAGTTGTGAGATGTGTCAGTGTTGAAATTATTGTCTGGAAAATGAAGAATGGAAAATATGCCGCAAAATCCTGCTGCCTGCAAACCAAACGCATCAATAAATTGTTATATTTTCAGCTGTATCATCACAAATATTATTTCAGATTTCTTGGAGTATCGCAGTGTGGTTTTTAGGCTGTGTCGCCCACCCCTATTTTTTGCTCTGTTATTGTTTCAGGCACTCAAATCATAAACAGATTTCCAAAACATTTGTTTAAATATTTACCAACTCGTTTGTGCTTTGTCTAACTCTGTTATGCTCAGCTGGCTGTTGTGGACGTGCCAAATCCACAGCAATGCTTCCACACGTGTTGCCAACGGGCCACAGGTATCGTAGAGCGCCCTCTGGTGGATAAAACCCTTCGACATGGTTGAAGGATGTTTCTTCCATCTTTTTTTTTTTTACTGACACTCTTATCACTGCTTCACTCAGTTAGATGCAGAGAGCAATTTCCCCACGGGGCTCAATAAAGTATACATCAGTATTATTATTATTATTGTGGCAGGCATAAGGCACGGCGGGTCCAGGAATCAACGTTTTCGGACATTTTATTTACAACACCTCACACACCACACACACCTGAGTCCCCGTGTTTTAACGTGGTGGCGTGATTGCGGATGCCGTGCAGGTGCGTCCGCCCTCCCTGCACGCCACCGCAGACCACGCCCCACCACAATTATTATTATTGTTGCATGTAAGTGCGTCCATAACGGCGCTTGTCCTGTGGTTGCTGCACTTTTTCCTGGTTGCGTTTCCACCATGCGGTGATGAGACGAGCGTGTCCCCGACTGACCTCAGTCTAAACTTAGTTTAAAGAGCCCAGGCCTGTTTCTGTGTTTATTGGAGGCCTGTTAGAAACATGATGCCCAATGAATCACTGTGTTACCACTGATGCCTTTTTCCCTCCCTGCTTTCTTATCTGTCTGTCTGCTGATCTTTGCAGACGTAAAAGCGTCCACTTTATGGCGCACAGTTGGCTGCTCTTGTTTGGTATTTCTCTGATGTATGTGAGTAACGGCTTTACAAGTGTTTACAGTCTTGGATTTTATTATCTGTTTACTGCAACACTGCTGGGCTGATTTCCACACTCGCGCATTTCCGAGCTTTCTAAAAGCTGAACTTTAAGTCAGCCTGTATTTATATGCAAACACTAAAGCGCTGATTTCCACTCATTACAATTATTTATCTGTCACAAAGTTTCCATCCTCACGCCCTCTGAGCCTCGTATCTGTTTACAGTTGTTAATGTAGTCCCAGGCTCGACACAGCATTCTTCTCTAGGCCGAGCTGTCGGGCACAGTGTGGTGTTTTTCTGCCCAGCTAGCCTCATGATGTCATTCGAGTGGGAGCACTGGTAGCCGGGGCCTATTTCACGGCTAGATCGAGCCTCTAATTGAGTGCAGCGTTCCAGCGAGGGGCAGGGCGGGCCCAGCAGCCTGATGGCTGACACTAATTGTTCCTGCGCCGACTTAAAGGCCATGTTTGTGAAATATTCAGCTACCCGTCTGTTGACAGTTAACTCCGTCCTCTGAACTCTTAACCCCTTTACTTATTATTTTGCTACTTCCTGTCCGGTGGTGAAATGCAGCGAGTTTGAGCACAAATGTCAACAACAGCAGTGCACAAACGTGGCCCTGAGAGCTTAACACCAGCAATCGCCTCACATCTGTTACAGTGCGCTCCAAGATCTCCGTTTTGGATGAACCCCAAAAGATTTCTCCATGCTCCTCCTCGCGCGATTGTCTGCTTCCGTCTGGGATGAGCCAGAGCCGTGGTGTGGAGAAAGCCTCGGTCCCAGCTGCTTCTCTGTCAGCGCCGTGCTGAGCGAGCGGCGGGCCGTCTGTGTTTACCTTATTAATTAGCCCAGTGATCCAGAAACACTCCCTCTGGTAAATAGAATAACAGTGAAAGGTTACACGGGCGGAGGAGAGGGAAAAGAGAGAGCAGGCAGCAAGCAAAGGAAGAAAGGGAAGGAGGGACCAGAGAGTCGTGGAGGAAACCTGATGTGGCAGGTCAAAGGATTTAGGTGGTTGTTCATTTTACAGTTCTTGAGATCACGTTGACCCCAGCTTGCCAGTTTCAGTTTTATAACAATGGCATAAATTATTGCTGTGAACTGCATAGATCAAGAATCCATCATCTTGTCTTCTTCAAAAGCATCCAAGTATGCTGTGCAGCTTTCCAATTGGCTGAAATGAATTCAGATCGGAGCGTTGCAGGCCAAAATTCAAAACAGACCATTAAGTAGACAAATAGACAGCCTGACAGCGCGTTAATGAATCTGCTCCAAGTGTTTCCGATAGCTCCACTCCTCCATTTTGGGCCGTATCTGTGTCCTGGGGTCTGCAGTTCAAGGCCATACATGGAAAGCCAGGAGACGGCGCCCAGTGAAATGAATTACATTAGCAATACAGAGTTTTCCCTCGGCTGCGTGTTCAAAGGAGGGCTGGGAAACGTGGCTTTCATTAGGTACTGCTGGTTTAAACCAGGTTAGAGGTCACTCTGAAGGGGAAAAGTCTCTAATATACGAGAGCGAAGAGCAAAGGGAGGAAAACACGTTTTAATCTGATCAATGAGCTAATTTAAAGCCATTGCTTCAAATGGCTTAATGCTATGAAAACACTCAGGTCCATCTGTGAGTGGACTTGGTTAACACTGTGGTGACACAGGCAGCAGATCCGGTGAGGCCTTGCTGGATTGGACCTCCTCCAACTCATCCGTGCTCGATCCGTTTGGGATTTGAGGAGTGTCGATGCCGGCTCGATGCCGTGGGCTCTGTGGTGTTTGCAGGGAGCCCGGAGCATCGGAGCAATGCATTGTAACATTTCTTTCCCAGAGGAGCGTGAGCGATGGCCTGTTTGTGTCTGTGCATACCTGTGTTGGCAAACCGTGCTCTCAGCTTGTGCCACTTGACATTTGGCTGTCATATAAAAAGGCCCAGCGGGACTTTAAAGCGGATTTACAACCTCCTTACAACCCTGTGGAGTAAAGTTCCTCACTGGTTCCACTGGTTCATTTGTGGTTCCCATTATGACTTATCTGACTTTGATGGGGGGACAGACGCCCTGGTTGGATCATGGGGCCATGTCGCTAAAATCAGAGTGCTGTCAACTTGATTAGCTGCACAAGGTTACCTCAGAACTCACTTCCTGTTTCTTTGTACCATTAGAGAAGTAAAGTAGGGCCACTTAGCTTCCAGTAAAGATGTGAATCTATGATGCACTAAAACTGTATTTACAGTCCTTTAAGCTTCAGGTTGAAGCCCTGCATTGATCTCTCCAGAGACTTTTCTGGCAGAATAATTATTATTATTAATCCAGTCCCTCTGGCCTCCAATAAGGACTCTGCTCATTGATGTAGTCACGGTCCTGACACTCTCCTCTCGACTTGTCATCATTTTAACTTGTGCCTTCATTTGGCATCAGTGTGCAATAAACAGCTCTTTTAAAACGACTGATTTTCGTGTCTTTTAGGGGTGCAACGATACACAAAATTCCTCGTTCGGTTCGATACTTTGGTGTCACGGTTCGATTTTTTTTTGATACAAAAAAATGTTCATGCTTTTTTAATTTGTCATTTATTAAAATTATAAATATATATTTTAACTCAAAAGTACAGTTTTTAAATTTAATGTTGCTGAAACAACAAAGTAATAAAAAATAAATCTATCTGATGGAAAAATCACTCATCTTTGGAAAAGAGAGTTTATTACAGAGAAATGGCTCTTTCAAAATAAAAGCTATACTATACGCTTCTTCTGGGCTATATTCTCAGCAGCATATTAAACATATCAGGTCCCCATAAGGAGAATCATGTGCTAACGGCTGTCTAAATGACTCGGGTAAAGTTTGTAGCATGCGTGCTTGTTGTTTTTGTCTGCTTCCACTTGTCTTTGCACGGTGTCAACACGTTAACGAGCTAACTGCGCTAACGCACTAGCTCCCACCCATGTAATTGAGCATTGCTGGCACATCCGACATACTGTTTTACTTTAGTCCATGACGCGCTTACCTTCAGGGTCATACGTCACATGAAAATCAAAATAGTTCCAAAGGCCAGATCTGAATGAGGGTGGGGGAGGTTCAATTTGCCATGTTGCAACGAGCTTAACCTTCTGTCTGCTAGCTTGCGCTGCGCTCAGTGGATCAGCGCTCGACAGTGCAGCGTAGGCGGAGTAGTCGAGCGCAGATCCACTGAGCGCTCAACACAGACAGCATCGTCAGAAGGAAAGTTGATAAAATAAATTAAAAGTTTTGTATTGTTCATACATATGCGTACCGAACCGAAAGCACTGTATCGAACGGTTCAATATCAATACTAGTATCGTTGCACCCCTAGTGTCTTTGGGTAATATCGGTTTTGGCCTTATCGACATCTGCAAGTGTCAGCCATGGTAAATATCAGCTGAAACCAGCTCTGATAACGTGACGTTTACCTGTATCAGTTTACTTGTTTATGTCATGTGATTCATTTATTTATTGAGTGTTCAGACTTTGTTCTGTTTGCCCGTTTTTATTCACTCAGCTGTGTATGTTCATCAAAAAAACCCCAACCCTGCACCTTTTCTAACTGCAAAGCTTCAGTTTAGGTTTTCTGGGAAGCTAAAATCTCCAACTGTTCCGTGTGTTTTCTCCACACAGACATGTGTCTGTCTCCCGTGAACCCCTTTAGCCTTGATCATTAATCTCCTGTAGCCCCACTGTGATCAGGTGGTCGTATCTGATTCTGCCACTTCCTCTTCCCTTCCACCCGGCGCGTTTGCTGCTTCTCCGGCATACCGGACGCTCCCCCCACTGCTCCCAAGAGGAGCTGACGAGGATTCCAGATAGATCCCGAGCAGCTGAAGGCCTCGTATGTGTCTGTGGGCCTGTTTGGGTCAGCCACCAACAGGAAGCCTGATTTCACAATGTGATAACATGTCTTTGTGTGGAAGTTGTAATCCGAGACTTCCCGCTGTATCGGCGAGGGCCTGGTGTGTGTTGGAGTGCTGATTTATCGAGCACATGGCACACTAGGCTTCACTTGGCTTCAATGAAATTTAAAAAATGCTGTTTAGCAGTTATCAGGAACATTTGAGGCTTTATTTAGCTTCACGCTGACGTCCGTTTGTGTCAGGATCAGCCAGAAATTCAGGATCATTTTGAGCACAAGTTTTCAGGTCGGCGTCGGCCTGCAGTTTAGATGCTGGTACCTCGCTCGAGTCGTTAGATGTCGGCGTGTGGCTCGTGTATATTAGAGAGAAAATCCCTGCTTGTCTGTCAAATCAGAACAAAGTTTGAAAAAGGAGCAGAGAGTTATGAGACGCTCAGCACAAAGTGGTTTTGACAGCTATGTCAGCTTTAATGTCTTCAGCGGTCCAGTATCCACGCTGCGCGCTCCTGCTGGAGAAAGATAAGCAGCAGATGATGGAGAAAAGATGTCCACTCTTTCTCAAGTCTCCTCCAATATGTTTTTGATTGGTTGTTGCTTTGACTTCAAAATATAAACCTGATTTATCTCCCTCTCTTTGGTTTCCAGCCCTTCGATGCCTTTTCGATTTCCCAGAAGGTAAGACCAGAAACGCTCAAACTTCTCCTCCTTTCTTTATTTCTGTCATCCATCCATCACAGCTCTACTGGAGCCATCATTCCTCAGTGAGTCACGACTTATTGATGGGAGCTTCACTTATCCTGCAGTAACTAGCAACTGTCCTCATTTATCCATTCACCTACAGTAAAATCTAACTCTTAAAGAGAAGACATGTTTTCGTTTTCTCCGTTTGTTCCCTCAGTGACTAATTTGATGCTTTTCTTGTTTCTCCTACTCTGTATGTAATCAGAGGCACATGCTGTTTGAAATCAACTGTCAAAGGACGTCTTGTCGTCAACTTTTGTGTGTCTTTTTCACAGCTATGCTGAGCTAATAGCTGATTGGCCAGTGGTGGTGCTGGGTGTGTGCACGGTGCTTATTGTGATCTGTGCCCTGGTGGGCATACTTGTGCCTGACCTGCCGGATTTCTCTGACCCACTGCTCGTGAGTACACTACTCATTGGTCACCTTTGTAGATGACGGTAGCCGTCCTCTTTTCAGTGTGTAGTACTGTATTTTCCACACTATAAGGCACACTTAAAATCCTATAATTTTCTCAGCAATCGTCAGTGCGTCTTATGTATGAATTCTGGTTGTGCTTATTGACCTCAAACCGATTTTATGTGGTGCACGGCGCTCAAAAATCTGTCATAAATGCTTCAGTATGACTTTGCTAAACTATGAAGCCGCACCACTTGAGGACTGTCAGAGCATTATGGCTGCCGTAGTCAGGAGCCTCGCGGAGGAATCTGGGTCCCAAACTCCGTCCGCCTCAGGTCCCAGAGTCAAACAAACACTGCAGCATCACTGAGCGTTAAAAACTGTCTAAATTCTTTCATCTTTAATAAAATGATCAGCGTTGCTGCTTTACCAGGTGTAACTATGAAGTTTAACATCCAGGGATCATGAAAACAGAAGTTATTAAATTTAAGAGTTAGAAGTTAGCAGGAAGTTAGCTCGCTAGCTTCCACCTAAACATGATGTAGCATGTTGTGACTGAGAGATTTCTCAAAAAATCAAAACGTACAGCTCTGCTATCACTTCCAACATAAATGAAGACAGAAAACTAAACAGCAGTGACGTTTGTAGGGTTACTGAAGTTGGACTAGCTGGTATATAATGATGTGCTACGTGATCGCTAGCGACACAGCTATGTTAGCATAACATAAACACAGTGAAGCTGGAGGATGAACGCTAACTTTTTTCCACTTGATAAAAGTTAAGTGAGGGTTCCTGATGGTTAGAGACAAATGCAGTCGCATGGCAGGATGCTGTAAACGGACCAAACTTCAGTCAGGAGAACAACTGAGATAATCCATCCACAATACGAGGTTAGTCATTAATATACTGCAGCAACATGGGAATAGAGCAGCTGCAGAGAATTCAGCATTAATGAATCAATGTTACGGAAGTGGAGGAAGCAAGAAGAATGAGTTGAGTAAAGTTTGACTTATCTGACTGTTTTGTTTCGCTTAATGCGCCTTATGGTCTGAAAAATGCAGTACTCATGTTGTATATATAGACGCACTCATGCAGGCTGATCGGTTCTATGTGGTCCTGTTATGTTTGAGTTTAGTTTGCCAAACTCTGTGTACAAAAAAAGCAAACATGAATTTGACTGTTATTCACGTTATTTCTAATAATTTCTAAATTTCCATAGATATTGTGATGAAATAGTTCAGGGTTTGATTTTAGGGGAATATCAGTGAATATATTTGATTTTTAAATCGCTAAAAATGTGTGTCGGGCTTAAACGTCCTGTATTGGCTGAGCGTGATGAGAACTGTGTGATAATAAAACGATCAGTTTGCCTTAATACAATACATTTCTACAAGCATAATCATGTCAATTTCTGCTGTTTTATTTCTGGTATCTTTTTTTCCTACAAGGGCTTCGAGCCACGGGGAACAGCCATTGGCCAGCGACTAGTCACATGGAACAATATGGTGAAGAACACGGGCTATAAAGCCACACTGGCCAATTATCCATTCAAATATGCAGATGAGCAGGCCAAAATGTGAGTTTACACTCATCTGAGATGCTTTCTGAAGCTCCGTGCAGGAACATGTGAGAGCCGGTTTAGCAGCTTTTTTTCCAAAGGCTGTAGAGTTTCTCTGTCTGCTCATCAAGCCGCCTGAAAGGCGATTGACATTAAAGCTCTCATCGGTGGGTTCATCTGCAGATGTTTGCTTTAACAGAAGAAAACAAAGATTTGTTGCACAAGTGTCGCTGCAGGAGGACAAATCTCACATTCACATGTTAAATATTTGTCTAACCCTTAGTCCACGCTAAAATGTGCAGTCAGTCGATTGATTACATGGGCAGCAAACTCTGAAACACACAACAGTGTTTTGTTCACTTGTCTGTGTAAAATCTCCTTCGAACACCGACAAGTTTAATCCCAATGCGAGTCTTCTCATTGAGTCTTTAGTGCTCTCATTGTCACATCGTTGTGTCCCATCGACTTCAGTGTTCACTTTAAGATTATGGTTTTGACTTTTCGAGCATGGATGAGCAGCGGCGTAGCTCAGCAAACTTTGACAGCAGGTCCCTGCTGCATCATACGAGCTTTTCTGGCTCCTCAGACATTAGTTTTCCAGTCAGACCTTTTACTTCTTCTCTGCAGCAGTGCAGGCTTCTGTCCACTTCACCTCCAGGTAAACTGCAGCCGCACTGCCCTGCACATCTGAGTTTTCTGTGTCCACATTTTGCATTGAGGGTCTCTTTGTCACGTTTGCCACAATTAGCTGCAGGATTTCCTCCATAGCGTGTAGGTCAAGGGATCAGACCTCTGGCTGCTGGAACATAGCAGAGCATTGCAGACCATATTCTGGTCTTTGTGGGAGACCAGAATATGGAAATGGAAAAGTCTATCCTGCTGCTCCTTCATCCACCTCCCCTCCACTCTCATCTTCAGATGGGTCAGAGTTGGAGATGCTCCGTTTCTACCTCCTCTTTCCCCCTAAAAGATCATTCCCAGAGCCTCCTGTGTGCTGTAAAGTGTTGCCCTCTTCAAAATAACTGCTCCACCATAAACTACCTGAGCCAGAACCAAAGAGCCCAATTTTGTTTTCAGTGTTGTTGAAGCACTGAAAAGCTATCAGTGTTTATTATCACGGCTTTAGTTTAAACACAGAGTGGCTTTCTAAGAGAGAAGACTTGAGACTGAAACACACACAGACACACACACCATTGTCCAATATCAATCATCAATAGTGAGACCCACTTATTGTGTGAGTAACTCGGCAAACTTGCAGGAAAAGGTAAAAAGTGTAAAGTGCCACCTGGTGGACACTATAAATATGAAACATTTAAAGCAAGTTGTCCAAAATAAAACTCTTTAAATCAAATAAACTTACATAATTTTCTTAGACATTATTAAATGTTTAATTACTTTCGAGGCTGTAAAACTGAAGTGACTGTAGAGAACATTATTAAACTGTTACTGGTTGAACAAAGACATCATATAGTGTCTTTGTTTGGCTCTCGTGCCGTTGGCTTCCACTATAAACCAAGAAGAGAGGTCACAGGGGAGCGAGAGTTAAAGGCATGGGGGTCAGAGGTAGGGGTGAAGGATACTGTTGACAGACCTGTCTGAATCTCCTGAAAGAAGAGGGACTAGTCGAGGTTCGTCCACGAGGTCAGCCTCCCGTCAGCCAGAGTCTGCTCACTAATCAAGAGCAAGTCTTTGCATGTCTTTCAGGTCTTCCTGCACACATCAGACTGCAGACATCTGGTTTCTTAAATTTTACTGTTGCTCAGTTTTGCTTATTTGATGCATATCACCATATTCACAGGCATGTCACTTTAGCATGATTAAAATCAGAACAGTCTTTGAGTCAGATTTAATGTTTAAGTTTTTATGAGCAGATGTTGTGTAGATACATGTAGCTAAGATTAGAGCCTCTAAAAGCTGCAGCTCTCTTCTGCTGATTAAAGTCTGTTGTCTCCGCCCCCCTCTGTGGACGCCTTCGTCTGTCCTGCGCCGCGTGTCTGTCTTCATGTAATTGTGCTTATCAGAAAGTGGCTCCTGCTGCTGTCAGCGAGCTCCCCTGGCTCATCCCTCTGTCTGTCACTCTCTCTGACAGCCGCCTGATTACCCTTCCTCCTTTCCTCCTAAAAATGTGGCTCATTTAAAAAGCTGATCTGCACGTCTCCCCCCGGGCGCCCTGCTCAGAGTTACCATTATGATTATGAGAACAATGACAGCAGTACCTCGCTGTACTGCAGAGTCATTTATCTGATTTCTTGTAGGTAGCTGCGATGACGGCTGCCTTTTCTGACACAGCAGCATCTGTTTGATTCACGAAGTCGTGAATAAGAATCGTTTAACTTGGTACCGACTGATTATTATATTTGCAGCACATTTGTGCTACAAATATTTTTAGAGCTTTTCCTCATTTTCTGTCAGTCATTGAACACATTTAAGTACCAAGTGACACATTTTTGCTCTCATTGTTCAGGAGCTCTGACAGAACTTAACGGAAATGGTATCTCCAATAGTTCAACTGTAATGTTAGCTAGCTATCTTATTATAGACTCACTGGTCATTTTGTTAGTTACATTTAGCTAGTACCAGGTTGGGGCCACGTTTAGCTTTAGAAATACTACATTTCTTCTGGCTGTTGCTCACTAAGTGGCCCAAAGTGTGCAGAGGAAACTTAACAATATAAAAATGCCATTAAAAAGTAAAACAATAATAACAATATAAAACAGTAATAGGAATGTTAGGAATTAACTCTATGAAATAAAGTTAATTTTACAACAACAGCGGCCTCAAACAAAGTGTCAATGTGTGTTTCAGGATAACATAAGGAGGACAGGATACTTTAGATGTTGTTGTGATCTGAAACTGAAATTTCTCGAATGAATCATTTGTTTTGTTTTTTAGACATTTTGCTAAATTTGAAGTGTTTCATTCAAGAAACAAAATGAAATCATTTGCATATGGCCTTCTGCAAAATCTGGTTTCATCCCCTGATCACCATCTTCACCAAGTCTACAAGCCTTAATGCACTGAGCTGCAGCCATGTGATTAATACAAATGTCCAGTCACAAAGGTGCGTCAAATAAGGTCGCCACTGAGTGTGTACTGTTACAGTGGTGGATGATCATACAGCTCGGACTGGTCTAAACAGTCAGATAGTTGTTGTTTTTTTTTGTTTTTGTTTTTGTTTTTTTTTTGGGGGGGGGGGGGGGGGGGGGGGTCTGTTTTTTCCTACTCTTGATTCTTTCTGATGCCAAAGGTGATTTCATGCCCAACTCTGGCTGGAAGTGCAGGAACGCTGCCCTCCCGCTGTGCAAAGCTTCTGTTTGTGAGGAGTAGCCAATCACATATCTGGTTCAAAGGGGTGGGGACGGAAACTTAACCCAGGGCTGATGATTTCATAATACTGAGCTATGAATCATGTAAAGCTTCATAGATTACACAGAATGGTCTAGCACTTCCCAGTGACATCAAGGTATTTTGTGTAAAGTTCACATCCTGTTCAGCACCTTAGTTCAGTGCTTCAGATGTTTGCTTATTCTCCTTCTACTGTTCCAGTCACCAAGAGCCCAGGCGGCCCAAAGACCACTTTGACAGAGACAAACGGCAAGCTGAGTGGGACTTCAGTAAAGAGTTCTTCTGTGATGTGCCAGGTAAGCTTCAGGACAATGGAGAACAGGGAGAATTATACTAGTCCAATTCAATTTTATTTATATAGCGCCAAATCACAACAAAAGTCGCCTCAAGGCGCTTCATAGATACAGAGAAAAACCCAACAATCATATGACCCCCTATGAGCAGCACTTTGGCGACAGTGGGAAGGAAAAACTCCCTTTTAACAGGAAGAAACCTCCAGCAGAACCAGGCTCAGGGAGGGGCGGGGCCATCTGCTGTGATTGGTTGGGGTGAGAGAAGGAAGACAGGATAAAGACATGCTGTGGAAGAGAGACAGAGATTAATAACAGATATGATTCAATACAGAGAGGTCTGTTAACACATAGTGAGTGAGAAAGGTGACTGGAAAGGAAAAACTCAATGCATCATGGGAATCCCCGGCAGCCTACATCTATTGCAGCATAACTAAGGGAGGATTCAGGGTCACCTGGTCCAGCCCTAACTATATGCTTTAGCAAAAAGGAAAGTTTGAAGCCTAATCTTAAAAGTAGAGATAGTGTCTGTCTCCTGAATCCAAACTGGAAGCTGGTTCCACAGAAGAGGGGCCTGAAAACTGAAGGCTCTGCCTCATTCCACACAACTCCCAGAAAGCTTTATGGCTTTATATAAGGATGAGCAGACATGGAATAGTTGTGCTTTTTACTGTGGCTGATGGAAGTGAACAGGATCTTTGCCAGTTGGTCAAATTATTTTTGTCTTGTGTAAAATGGGAAACTTGCTTTCCTACTTGACGATGCCATCCTTTCTGCAGGTGACAGTTATTCCAGAGTGGTGTTCTCATCAGCTGAAGGGAAGAACCTGTGGAGTATTCAGGCCATCAAATCCATGTGCAATCTGGACAACGCAAGAGTATGCTGGCATCATTCCAGTCGTGTGAATGTTTTTCTGTTACACTTCTGCTTGTTTTCGCGTATTTATTCATTCTTTCCGTCCTCAGGTGCGTTCCCACCGGGACTACTGGAATCTTTGTCAGCGCACCAATGCTGACTCCTGCTGCCCCAGCTGGACGCTAGGCAACTACATCGCCGTCCTCAACAACAGGTCATCCTGCCAGAAGATTACAGAACGAGATGTATCGCACACGCTCAAGATCCTGCGCTCGTGTGCCAAATACTATCACAACGGCACTCTGGGACCCGACTGCTGGGACATGACCCTGCGGCGGAAAGACCAGCTAAAGTGTGCCAGTGTGCCCCGCAAGTGCACCAAATACAACGCCATCTACCAGATCTTTCACTTTCTGGTCGACAAAGACTTCCTGAGTCCCAAGAGCCTGGAGTACCCGCCGCCTGTGCTCAAGTACAGCATGCTCTTTTCCCCCACGGAGAAAGGCGAGTCTATGATGAACATTTACCTGGACAATTTCGAGAACTGGAACGCCTCCGACGGCATCACCACGGTCACAGGGATCGAGTTCGGCATTAAACACGACCTCTTTCAGGACTACCTCCTCACAGACACGGTGTATCCTGCCATAGCCATAGTGATCGTCCTGCTGGTCATGTGCGTGTACACGCGGTCAGTTTTCATCACGCTCATGACAATAATAGCCATCATCAGCTCGCTGATTGTGTCATACTTTCTCTACCGAATGGTTTTCAACTTTGAGTTCTTCCCCTTCATGAACCTCACAGCCCTCATCATCCTGGTGGGTATCGGTGCAGATGACGCCTTTGTGCTTTGTGACGTGTGGAACTACACGAAGTTCGATAAGCCTCACGCCGAGCTGGCAGAGACGGTGGGCGTGACCCTTCAACACGCGGCGCTCTCTATGTTTGTCACCAGCTTCACCACTGCTGCTGCTTTTTACGCCAACTATGTCAGCAACATCACTGCCATCCGCTGCTTCGGAGTCTACGCTGGCACCGCCATATTGGTCAACTATATTTTAATGGTGACATGGCTGCCCGCCGTGGTGGTGCTACATGAACGCTACCTGCCGAACGTGTTCCTCTGCGCTAAGCCTCAGCACCAGCAGACGGGTTGTTGCACGCAGATGTTCTGGGCCGGTCTTTGCCAAAAGGCCAACAAATGCCTCTTCACGGTTTCGGAGGTGTCGAGGATATTCTTCGAGAAGGTGCTGCCCTGCATCGTCATCAAGCTCCGCTACCTCTGGCTCTTCTGGTTCCTTGCCATGACCGTGGGCGGGGCCTATGTGGTTTGTGTAAACCCAAAGATGAAGCTCCCCTCCTTGGAGCTGGCAGAGTTTCAGGTCTTCAGGTCTTCTCACCCATTTGAGCGCTATGATGCAGAGTACAAAAAGCTTTTCATGTTTGAGAGAGTCCATCATGGCGAGGACCTCCACATGCCCATTACCATCATCTGGGGGGTGACCCCTGTGGATAATGGTGATCCCCTGAACCCCAAAAACAAAGGAAAGCTGATGCTGGATAGCAGTTTCAACATTGCCAGTCCAGCATCTCAGGTCTGGATCCTCAACTTCTGCCAGAAAATGAGAAACCAGAGCTTCGTCTTTCAGTCCGAAGAGCAGGACTTCACCAGCTGCTTCATCGAGACGTTCAAACAGGTCAGTACTGCATGTGTACTCGTGATATACGGAGCAAACTCAAACCTCAAGAACCTTTTTATCAATAAAATAAAGTTATTAAACCACAATTGATCTCCAAAACGATTACTCTAAGAGTTGAAGACATTTCTGCTGTTGGTGTTCTCCTGCCGTTTGTTAAATTCTCACTTGGACTGATTGACTTCATCAGATTAAACTTTCTTACAGTCGGCTAGCATTAGCTTATCTGCTATATAGAAAAATGACTTGTTATCTGGTCTTCAAGTGAAACGCGTGAACCCTGCTTCCAGGTCCAAACTACTCTGCGTTTATTAAGGCTGTTGTATCCTGAACGAGTCCCTAAAAACAGTCAGTGATCACTGTCGGCCTCGCTCGGTTTTTATCACCACTGTTCATTTCAAAGCTCAGTTTTTAAACCTTACGATGTAACTGCAGCCCAGCAGCAGTATATGAATGACTAACCTCGTATTGTGGATTGATCATCTCAGTTGTTCTCCTGACTGAAGTTTGGTCCGTTTACAGCATCCTGCCATGCGATTACATTTGTCTCTAACCATCAGGAACCTTCACGTTAACTTTTATCAAGTGGAAGTTAGCGTTCATCCTCCAGCTTCACTGTGTTTATGCTAACATAGCTGTGTCGCTAGCGATCACTTTGAAAAGGAGCTTGGAAAGAAAAGCGTCTGGACTTGTCCCAGATTTAAACCCAGAGGAAGTATCCCCCCAAAGAGGGACAAAGGGACAAAACGTAGAGGATCATCAGGGGTCCCTTTGTCCCTCTTTGGGGAGATACTTCCTCTGGGTTTAAATCTGGGACTCTCCACCATTTGACCTTAGAACTGAAGAAGCTTCTCGGATGAGAAGCAAAACGTCTTCAAGCAACTTGAACAAGTCCAGACGCTTTTCTTTGCAAGCTCCTTAGACTACGATGACCTGGATGAACCTTCACAGAGAACGGTCAGCACTGTTCATGATGAGCACAGCGAAGAGTGCTGGTGAGGAGTGAGCAGGTCTTCAGCCATTCTCTCAGAAATCGTCACACAGGCTATTTCAAGACATCCATGTGGATGGAAGTCTTTCATTTTTCAGTTGCAGTCCTTTTAGACGTTGGCCATGAATGAATTAAGCCATAAAGTTTCAGAAAGCAACCTGACCGGTTTACCTCTTCTGTTTTTAACAGTGGATGGAGAACCAGGACTGCGACGAGGCCTCTGTCTACCCTTGCTGCAGTCAGTCCATCTTCCCATACAAACAGGATGTCTTTGAGTTGTGTATCAAAAGAGCCATCATGGAGCTGGATCGAAGTACTAACTACCACCTTGACAGCAAGACCCCTGGACCTCGATTTGACATCAACGACACCATCAGAGC
Source organism: Neolamprologus brichardi (assembly GCF_056152115.1). Classification (NCBI taxonomy): domain Eukaryota; kingdom Metazoa; phylum Chordata; class Actinopteri; order Cichliformes; family Cichlidae; genus Neolamprologus; species Neolamprologus brichardi. Next base: position 185,357 of record NC_142118.1, on the reverse strand, counting down.
CATTGTTTTAGAGTTCCAGAGCACCTTCCTCTTCACATTGGCCTATGAGAAGATGTACCAGTTCTACCGTGAGGTACGCACAGCCCCAGCATCCCCTGCACACATCTCCACCGGTGAAACAAGATATTTTATAACGTTAGTAATGTCTTTCTGTTTTAGGTGGATGCCTGGATCGAGGAGGAGCTTCGCTACGCCCCAGCAGGCCTCAGCTACGGCTGGTTTGTGAGCAACCTGGAGTTTTATGACCTCCAGGACAGCCTGTCAGATGGGACTCTGATTGCTATGGCGCTGTCAGTGGCTGTTGCTTTCAGCGTCATGCTCCTGACCACCTGGAATTTCATCATCAGCCTGTATGCCATCCTGTCCATTGCTGGGACCATATTTGTCACAGTGGGCTCTCTGGTGCTTCTGGGCTGGGAGCTCAACGTCTTGGAGTCTGTGACCATTTCAGTGGCGGTCGGGCTGTCGGTGGACTTTGCTGTCCACTACGGCGTGGCCTACCGACTTGCCCCAGAGCCGGACCGTGAGGGAAAGGTGATATTTTCCCTCAGTCGGATGGGTTCTGCTATTGCAATGGCAGCACTAACCACCTTTGTTGCCGGCGCAATGATGATGCCGTCGACTGTCCTGGCCTACACGCAGCTGGGCATGTTCATGATGCTGATCATGTGCATCAGCTGGGCCTTTGCCACCTTCTTTTTTCAGTGCATGTGCCGCTGCCTGGGGCCCCAGGGCACCTGTGGCCAGATACCGCTGCCCAAAAAACTGCAGTGTCAGGCCTTCACCGAAACCACATCCAGCAGCCCCTCGCCCCAGAGGAAGAGTTCTGGTCTGGCGAAATACCAGCTGGACAGCAGGGGCGGTGAGGTGGAGCATTATGAGCTGGAGCCTTTAGCATCCAGTCAAAAAACGGAGGATAAACTGCACGAAGGGCACGATGCCAGCACTCAGCTTTATAACAGAGTTCCTCCTCACCACCACGCTGCTCCTTTCTCAAACATTCATTACTCGAACACAGAAGAAAGAGGATCTGAGAATGGGCACGTAGCCACGCTGAGCACGCCGTGCAGGTGCCAGTACTCGCAAAACACCAGCTGCACATGTGGGGATCATCTGCTTCAGCAGTGGAGCCCACATTCCTGTGCGCCGGATTCTCGCCCTCCAACCTCTCAGCTCTTCCCCCTCAGCAAACAAAACGCGAGCCTTTTACCAACAAACCGGGACCCAGCCTACAAACGCGTGGAGTGCAGTATGCACTACTTCCACTTTCCACTCACTCATTTCCACCACTGCTCACAGGGGAGAGTGGTGACCCCCAGGCAAGGAGCTCCCCACACCTGTCACCTCAGGAAGCACTGTGTTCACACTGCGGCCCTGCAGGCTGCCGTAGGAGACCAGAGATCCACGAGCCCAAAGCAGGACGCTGGCCCGGATCCAGGACCTGGCTCTGATTCTGAGACTGCTGGAGAGGTCATAGTTCATCGGCATGAAGTGTCATTACCTGACAGTAGCCAAAATATCAGCACCACAGCACAGCCTCAAAGCCCCTCCCCCTCTGCAGGCTCCTTACACAAAAGCTGCCATGAATGTGCAACGGACACCAGCCGTTATCGTGGTGATGACACGCCCACCACAAGAACTGAAACAGCGATGCACACGGATGTCCCTGGCAACCAGGACAAGCCGGACAGTATTCCCGTCACACGGGAAGAGATCGTTAAGACGTGCAAGCGAGACTCAAAGAGAGAGCGGGCGGCCTCTGCCTCTCCAAAGAAACTCAGCTGTTTTAACAGGACGTTGAAAATGAAACGCAGTTCAGCGTCAGACGTGCCAAAAAGCGAAGCCGGCGTGCCTCCTGTTGCAATAAGCACTAATCCCTCTCCTGAAAGCTTGTGCTGACAATGAGTGAAGTCGGCATCACAAACCAAAAGTCCAGAAATGTTGTGCAATCGTACAAAGTGTTGACCAAGTGCCTCAGTGTGTTTCATGAAGACTCACTACATGTATTCAGTTTTGTTTGTGTGCTCACCAGCGTTTCAGTGATTGTTGTTTTTAACAGTGAAACAAACACTACTGATGAAGCTGCGTCATCACTGTGGGAACGGTCGTTTTTTATTCTTCATGTTTTTAAATCGTGTGTTAAACACGCAGCAGCCATTCACACCGACAGGAAGTCGCCTCTGTTGCTTTGTGTCACTTTTTTGTATGTGCTGGAGTCCGTGTTAACTCCCAGTGTACTGTTGTTGCCACACGCTCAGAGAAAAGCTGCGTGATTAAAGTGTCGTTTTTAAGAAACAAAAACATGCTGCTGTTGTGTGTATGTGTGCGCACAGACAGACACACGCACACAGACAGACACATTAACAGACATTAACAGACACATGCACAGACAGAAAGACAGACGCACATACACACACAGACACACACACACACACAGACAGACACACACACACACACACAGACAGACAGACAGACACACACACACACACACACACACACACAGACAGACAGACAGACACACACACGCACACAGACACGCACACGCACACAGACAGACGCACACAGACAGACGCACACACACAGACACACAATCAGAGCAGACTTCACTCAGGAGTCGTGGCGTGTGCACCTGTTTCATCGTCTCAGCGGCTGGCGCCTTCGGTGCGATCTGTTACACGGCTCGAGGTCACAGGCTGATTTAAACGTACGTGATTTACACAATAACGATCTGATTTTATTGTAGGTGTGCGCTTTCTCACACGGGTCCACTTACAGCTCTTCTAACATTCAGAATAACAGGCAGTTATTCTTTTTAAAGAAGTCTTACATCTTGGGAAAATTCCTTACATGACATCATTGAACCCGATGAAGAAGGCGGGGCTACACCTCAGGGCTGTAATTACAGCAGAGATCACTTTGGCACACAAACACCAACAAGGAGCCGTCAGCCGTGGTTTCACTCGTCTAATAGAGAACACGCATTAGCCAACCAGTCGCTTTTGTATTACCAAAGAATAAATGGTGAGTAAGCTGGAGGGGGGAAGGATAGTTATACACTTTGCAAATTCACTGATATGATGCATCAGCAATAGTGGAAGAAACTTCCATACATGACTTTTATATGCAGTACTGTGCAAACGTCTCAAGCCAGCCCTCGTGTCTTTGTCTTGATAGGAAAATGACAAATGGGTGCAGCGATTTACTGAAACCAGCTGGTGCGAAAAGAGCTTGAACATTTCTACTGGGCTTGAAAGTCGATATTTGTTATGACCGCCGTTATTCTTCAAAAGAGCCTAAAAGGCTTGGGAAGCAGTTCTTCAGGATATCGGCAGCCTTTTCTTTCATTCATGATAATCCTACAATCATGCTGAGGTGCAGCTTCTGGGGAGGCCAATCCATGACTGATCCCATTTTGTTTTTTGTGATCTGAATACTGTAATGCTTTTAGTGTCTTTGCAACCATTGCCAAGCTGAAAGGTTAAGAGCTTTTACCGACACTTTCGACTGCTTGGTGGATAAAATCTGTGTTCATAATTTCAACGAGCTGCCACAGACTGAAATTCATCCCAAACCATGACAGAGCCGTGCTTTACAGATGGCTCAGGGATCTACCTCCTGCCACCTTATTGACGGCCTTCCACAGTAGCTGGATCAAGGGGCCAGGTCCACCTCTCAGGTCCTGCGTCAGGTCTTTGCATGTGACTTTAACATTTTCAGCTTATTTATTTGGCTTCGGCTTCTTTGCTTTATCGTTTTGATTCTCACAGCAACAGTTTGAGCGACAGCAAGAAAAAGCTGAAGAAATCACTACACAGGCCAAGACCTTAGAGTTGAATGAATATATGACCTGTGTTCATCGGGAGCGCTGAAAGCCGACCCTGACCCAACGCTAGGAATTTTACTCTTGCTCGAAGTTTGCCAGTTTTCAAACAAATAATGCTGAGCCACTTTCAGAGCGAGTTTGTCTGCACAGGTGACAGATGTGACAGATGTGACAGATGTGACAGACATAATCTCCTCCTCCATCCCACACAGCTTGTTTTTTTGTCTGCTCAAGCTTTTCAAACCAAGAGCAGCAAACACCTGTTTCCTCAGGGGTCGAACTAGAGAAAGCAGCCACCTTCCTGACTTCCTGCTCCCTGTCTTCAGTAAGTCAGATATTCATCTTTGATTTGATAGAGGCGTGTGCAACAGCCAAATATCGACAGCACAGTGCTGCTGTTAGAATCTGATAACAGCGACGTGGGATTGATGCTTTGTTTCTGTCCTCCAGGTTCATGTATGAATCGCATTAAATAATTATTATTTTTGGAAATGAAAACATGTACCTCAAACACACTCTGTGAATAATGTCTGAACCCTTTTGTCACAGCTGGAACCGCCCACTGGCCTCTAGAGCTGCTTCAACACATTTATTGCTTTATTTTGAGTGTCAGACACGTTTTCCCCACTTTGTGATTAAAGTGGCGCGTCTGTGGAATTATGATAAACTCATCATGTGGTGTTTCCACCACAGTCTTGCTCGTTGACAAACACTGATGTCCAACTCCTCCTAATTCAAAAACACGCCCCTCCACCAGCCACACTCAGCAGCGTCATGGCGGGCAGGAAAAATACCGCCGTGCTTCTTGTTTCCTCTCATCCCTGAAACAAGCTCGCACATACAAACAAGCGCTCTAACGTTACACAAGTAAAACCGCCCACAGCTTTTGTGTGATGGTGCTGTGTTGCTGGAAAGATCGTATTTGGGCACGTACAGCTCAGCTCGTGTTCCTTCAGGTGTCTGAGCCCACGGCTGTGGTTTCTCTCCTCCACAGCTCAGTGAGCAGTGAGCCCACATCCCTCTGAGGCTCGCTCCTCAGGTTGTGAGCATCCCTGTAATTCTGTTTGTTTAAGTGCAGGTCAGACATTAGCTAAGGCTGTGTAGAGGGGTTTATTACATCCCCCTTCTAGGCAGAATCTTCTAAGTGTAATCTGCAGGCATAGCTGCCGATGATGGGTTTGTTTTTTTTAAATGATTAAAGTACATAAAACAATCTAATGAGCAGATACACATTAAAAATATCTCTCTATTTCCTAACAGGTATAAACAATGAGAGGTGGTGGATTGGACAGATGCTGGAAGATTTGTAAAAATAACTCAGTTGTTTGGTGGCTGTGGCGGAGCTTCCAGCAGGTGGATGAGGGAAAGGTGAGGCAGGAGGAGCAGAGAACGAGGCGGCCGCCGGTCCGAGTGTCAGGTGAACTCCAGGTAAGAAGTTATGACCTGCAGTCTATCTGCCCCCCTGGCAACTTAAACCAAGTTTAGGTGGAGTTTATTTTTGTTATGCTGACTTTTCACAGTCAGTTACAATAACTCTGCGTACTAGCTAGCATGACGGAGTTTCTATACAGCTGGGTGGTGCTATGATGTTACTGATAGTGAACTTTATTTTAATCATAAGGTTAGTTAGTAGCTGCCAACCGTCCCCTAAAAAACGTAATCGTCTCGTATTCAGAGAAAATATTACAGGTTTCCTGTTGAGGTGAAAAGGAACAGTTTGTCCCGGACTTCAGTTACAATGAAAAAGACACAAAGCTGGAGCTGCACAGCTGTTTCTTCTTCTCTCCCCCTCTCTCTCCTGTTGATCCTTCAATCATGAAACTGATCAATGATCAGCTGATCGTCTCTCTCGTTTGTTTATCGCCCACTTTGCGCCAGAAACAGGAAACCAGCGGATGTCGCGCTAAACAACAGCAGCACGTTTAAGCTTGATCAGCTGTTGTTAGCATTTATTTAATAATAATTTCTAGTATCAGCTGATGTTTGCTGGAGCCACAGCTGTAAAGCTGCTGGTCAGGATGTTTGGATATGTGGTGAGAGGGAAACATGAAGATGAAACCAGGAGATGTCCTTACTGAATCATCAGAGCTGAACAGGTGATGGAGAAACAGGTTTACCTTTTAGGTGACATGGATGAGTTGAAGTTATGAACTGTTTCTGAGAGACAAATAACACCAGGATCCTTTTCTAAGCAGCTGACAGCTGGTAGCTGTGCAGGGGTGGGTCTAGCAAAGTGTTGCCAGGGGGGCAGGTAGGGCATTAACAGGGAGAGGGGGGCACAAAGAAATACTTTCTTATTCTCATTTAAAATGTCTCTTTAATAAATAATTATCTGAATCTTACAGCCAAAGTTTTCATCTGAAAGAAAATGTATATAAATCATATGATTATATCAAGGGCGTAGATTTCGTTTTGGCGTTGGTGGGGACGAATGATTCTTTTTTTTTCCCTTTTTGTCTTTGCTTCTTGATAACAAAAGGAGAAATGTACTTGCCTACGTATGCTATTCTACGTGCTTTTAAACCATTTAAAATTACAATTGATAGTTTTATATGTGAGTTATATAATGCTAAATTACAATTAAACAAATGACTAAGTATTTTAGACTTTAGTTTACTTCAGCCATATTCAATATAAATCAGGTATCATACAAAAATAAACATAACAGGGCTGGACTGGGACAAAATATCGGCATTTTGACTAGTGACCGGCCCACCATGGTATTATAGGAAAAGTCATAAATCCTTTATAGCCTTTATAATAAGCTTAAACCTACACCACCTTCCCTATTCTGGTATTCTGAACAGTAACACCTAATTTATAATTACAAATACCTATAACTAAAAGGGTTTCCAACTCCCAGCAAAAAAAGAAAAGAAAAAAGTAGGAACCACTCCCCCATCCTCTACCTCAAGATGCTTAACTAACAAAACCGATTTAAATTTAATGCACGTATAAAATAAATGCACATAAATCTATTATTTTTCTCCAGTAATTAAATAGATTCAACATCTTTCTTCAACAGAATTGCAGACTGCACAGATGGTGCCTTAACAAAGTAAAGAATACTATAACTTACTGGGATATATACTAGACTTAATATTTACTGAATAGAGTAATGATTTCTATACATTTTACATCAGATGAAAACGTTGGTTGAAAGATTCAGATAATTATTTGTTAAAAGCGACACATTTTAAATGACAATAAGAAAGAAAAGTCACAACAGTGTTTGTTTTCATTCAAAGATTTTATGGCCTTTCCTATAATACCTGGTGGGCCCGTCTCTAGTCAAAATGCCCGGTGTTTTGTCCCAGTCCATCCCAGGCCAGGAATAACTGTGACGAGGCTGCAGAGCTGGAAAGCTTGTTTACAGCGTAAACATTTGCTTCCACAAATTAGATTCTGGAGGAGCCTCTGGACTCTACGTTTGTGGAAGTGAAGCAGGTTTGGCTTCTTATTACTACATTTTTTAAACTGCTCTTTTCTCACATGGGATCCATGAATTTCCTGTTCACAGCATCGTCATTAGCTCAGGATGATATTTCCCCTCTGACTGACATATTTCTGACCTCTGTAATCAGTATCACTGCTGACATCTATGCGAGTCATCCTCACACAAAAGGAAAAACATCAGCACTTCTGAGGGAAGTATGCCCATCCCAGCATTCACAGAGTGGACTGAAGTGGCTGTAAATAGTACTGAACATCCCTGTAACGTCACCTTGTAGAATCTTTGCAGACTTTTGCGATATGTCAGGTCTCACACAATTATCAGCGAATAAAACTTAGTAAAGAGTTAATGCCTTTGTGGATTACCTAGCTTTCCACAGCGCCACCATGAGGCTGAAACAAAGTACAGGCTGTGACTGAACCAGGGTTATTACAATCGACTGAAACTAAATGTGAAAAAGCATTTTAATTTGATTAATCAATAAAAAATAAAAACTAGACCTGTGGAAAAAAGAGCTGAAAATGGTAAAAATCTATCAGAACTGGCCTTGTGAGGCCACGATGGATGTATTTGAGACTGA
>NC_142117.1:42237500-42372500 GCF_056152115.1 Neolamprologus brichardi | reverse complement strand
TTAAATTTAAATAGATATTTTTGGAAGCACATTTTATTTTTTTTGAAAACAAGAAAAAAGAAAAAAAGACTGGACGCCATGGAAGACGGCTGGACGGTGGTGCGTTATGGCCGCCGCCGCCAACGTGACCGCCAAGTCTTCTGGGACAGGTACGGAGGACCGCAGGGAGGGATGGACCGCGCACGCTCCTTTTCCTCCCGGAGAAGGGATTATTTTCCCCATCCTAACCCTAACCCTAACCCCTAACCCCCCTAACCCTAACCCTACCCTAACCCTAACCAGAACACTAGGGGAAACAAGTGGCAAGCCCTAACCATAACACTAGGGGAAACCAGTGGGAAAACCTAAGAAAACATCACCAAACACTAGGGAAAACAAGTGGAAAACACTAGGGAAAACAAGTGCAAGTCACTTCCTTTCACTTCACAAAACATGTCAGAAAAGTTAGCAAAAATGCTAATGCTAAGCTAGCCCAATGCTAAGCTACCACCACAGGAAACAGTAGGGACTCACTTCCCTTTACTTCAGGAACCACCTCAGAAAAGTTAGCAAAAATGCTAATGCTAAGCTAGCCCGATGCTAAGCTACCACCACAGGAAACAGTGGGGACTCACTTCCCTTTACTCCAGGAAGCACGTCAGAGAAGTTAGCAAAAATGCTAATGCTAACCTAGCTCAATGCTAAGCTAGCCCAATTATAGCCATGAGAGAACAACAAAGCATCATGGGAACAAGGAAGTAGGCTCCGTTCCATAATTTGCATATATCGCCCATCATGCACCTGAAAAACCAACAACACACAGAACCATGATACAGAAGGGCATGTCTAATGGTGACCTCTGCTGGCAGCCAGCAACAAGTCATACCCTGACTGGCCACCAGGGTACGCTTTACGCTTGGGATAGGAGCCTAAAAGGCAGCCCCCTGCACTCACTGCCTTTCTGGTTCTGGTCCCAGCTACCGTATCTGCCCTCACCCGTCGCTAGGACAGATACGGATCGCATAATTGGCATCCCGGTTCGATTCCGCATCCGTAGATAGGTCACATGACTATGTTCGGTCACCTGACCAAAAATATTTCGTCACATGTTAAGTCACCGATCCCTGACATGTTGGGTGTCTAACGACCCGGCAGGGCCTGAGGAGTACAGTGGTGGTCAAGTAAGCCCATTCAGACACTGCTATCTTCAACTTTGACCTTTTTATTTTGTCAAATTTTGACCGATTTTGCCTAAGTCCAGAACCGTTGGTGCTATCGACATGGGGTCTTCACCAGGGTGTCCGGAGGACCCCAAAACCCCCCCATAGACGCCACTTTCATCCCTCTATGACACTTACTTTTCGAGTTATTCCATTTTATTTCGTCAACTACTGGCTATTACCCCCTAACCTAACCCTAACCCCTAACCCTACCCTAACCCTAAACCTCCAAACCTTAAATGAGCACTTGATCAGAAACATGCCCTATATCCCCCTCTTACCAGAGGAGGATTTTGAGACCGAGATTGACGATGTACACTGGACCAGTGACACCGCAAGGGCAATGTTCGAACATTGGATGTCGACACTAAACTCTACTGCCCCTTGAGCCTGGAACGAGAGGGGGCGGAGGGCTCGCAGTCCGTCCAGGCTCAGGAAGTAGTGGTATTAGCAAAGAATTTTAAACTTACTGACCCACAACGTAGGTTGCTCAGTAGAGGATTGACATATGTCCCAACCCTCGACATAGGCAAGGATGGTAGGGATCAATTTCAGCTGGATATGCAGAACTATCATAGGAAGATTAAATTGGCAACTTATTATAGGAACTCTAAAAAGCGGAAGAAACTTCCTTTTATTGGAACTTCAACTTGGGAACCTGCATGGAATTTAATACCAACCCCAGTCCAAAATTTAATTCATACAGATGTAGACGTCTTTAAAAACCATTATAAATCTCAGACTGAGAAACGCAATATTTCATGGCAGGAAGCTAAAGCTCTACGAGAGTTAATAAATACAAAGCATATTGTAATCAAGCCAGCTGATAAAGGCTCAGCTGTTGTCATAATGAGTAGGGAACAATACATGTTCGAGGTTGAAAGACAACTCAACGATCCGGTATATTATAAAAAATTGACAAAACCTATGTACATGGACACGGTTCCCATAGTGATTGACATTTTGGATACGTTAAAAAAGAAAAAATTCATAAATGCAAAGCAAAGACAGTACTTAATTGGAAATTTTGAGCCCAGAGAGCGGCGATTTTATATTTTACCAAAAATTCATAAAGATCCACATAAGTGGACGGTCCCATTTGAAATACCTCCCGGCAGGCCGATAGTTTCGGACTGCGGGAGTGAAACATATTTGATAGCCGAATATTTAGATTATTATCTTAATCCTTTGTCCGTTACTCATCCTGCCTATGTCAAGGATACCTATCATTTTATTGAGATGGTTCGAGGTTTAACCCTCACATCTGATTTCGCATTCTTTAGTATGGATGTAGATAACCTATACACCAATATTCCCATTGAAGCGGGAATCAATTGTGTTAGGAATGCCTTTAAAAGTCATCCAGACCCCAAACGTCCGGATCAGGAACTTTTGAAGTTACTGGAAATTAGCTTAACTAGGAACGATTTTGTTTTTGACGAAAAGTATTATCTTCAGGTGAAAGGCACGGCAATGGGCAAAAGGTTTGCCCCGGCCTATGCCAACATCTTTATGGCCAATTGGGAGAACGAAGTATTAGCCAAATGTGGGACGAAACCAAAGTGTTATCTCAGATACTTAGATGACATTTGGGGTATCTGGACGGAATCACGTGAGGAATTTGAGAACTTTGTGGAAATTCTCAACACACACGATCCATCAATTACGTTGAAGAAGGAATTTGAGGAAAACTCGATTGATTTCCTAGATACCACGGTGTTTAAAGGACCGGATTTCTTAAGGACACGTAAGTTAGATATTAAAGTGCATTTTAAAACAACTGATACGCACGCACTACTCCACAAGAAAAGTTTCCATCCGACACAATGTTTTAGAGGAATTGTGAAAGCACAGCTCTTACGGTTTGATCGGATTTGCACGAGACGAGTGGAGTTTTTTGAAGCAGTAAGGACTCTTTTTAGGGCCTTGAGGAACAGAGGTTACCCTAGGTCCTTTCTTAGGGAATGCTTCAAGACCTTTAGGGAATCTAAAACATTGGATGATCGGAATTTGATTCCACTGATTATGACTTATTCGAGTATTTCCAAGGTTTTAAATGGGAAGTTTAAAACTAATTTTGACGGGGTTCCAGATATAGAGCAATTTGTTCCTTCGTCTAAGGTTATCTCAGCCTATAGACGGAGTAGGAACTTGCGGGATTTTTTGGTTAAAGCTAGATTGCCATCTTTAACTTTGCGGAAACCACAGATATTGGAGTCCCAATTTGTTAGACTTAAGTTCGTCAAGAGTGTTGAGAAAAAAGTGTTTCGGGTTGAGCAAGGTTTCAGCACCAACTCGAAGAATTGTATATATGTCATTTTTTGTTCAAAATGTGGAGTTCAGTATATTGGAGAAACCAAGAATACATTGTCCACACGTATGATGCAACATCGATACAATGTGAAGAACAAGAAGGAAACAGAAACTCTTTTGGTTAAACATTTTTTAATTCATGGTGAAGAAGCGATGAGAATGGCTGGCTTGCAAAGAAATGTGAACTGGACGGATTGGGAACGTAAGAAGAAGGAAAAGTATTGGATTTTTTTGTTGGGTACAAAAGAACCATCTGGCCTAAATATGCAAAATTAATGTAATTTCTAATCCAAAATTAGTTCGCAATTTGACCCAATTCCTGATCCCAAATTATTAGTCCAACCCTATTTGGAATTTACCCAAGTCTGGTCCAAATTTGTATCATCCTAACCCTTTATCCCCAACCCGGTTCCTTTTCCTAACCCTAACCCCTTCCCCCTTTACCTCCTATCCCCTCCCTTTCCCTAACCCCAACCCTTTCCCTTACCCTAACCCTAACCCCACCCATGATCCTTTTCCCTAACCCTAACCTTTCCCCCTTCCCCTAATAACCCAAATTGGCTCTATGTCTAACCCTAATTCTAAGTTGGATTTGTTAAAAAAGGTAAAAAATTATAGTGTTAAACTAATAATAGTTAATTCATTTTTATAATGTCAAAAAATAAATATTAATTCACACACTCAAATATTAAATAAGCATTGACATTAATAAATAAATAAATACATTTAAACAGTATAATACAATTTTTTTCAATTCATATGATATAATTCATTGTAGTACGATTGGATGAACACATACAAAGTTAAAACCTAATTTTATAAGACGACAGGAACACTGAAACAACATTATTAAAAACGAACGGTAAAAAAACACATTACAGACCAGAGGGTATAAAAGGAGCGCAGGTAGGAGAGAGAGCTCATTCTGCTTTCGACAGCCGAACGGTGCACATCTCCAGCAGCCAGCCATTGTTTTGAGCGCTTGGATTTTAGTTGTTTTTATTTTCTTTCGTGCCTCACAGGCCTGAGGAAGACCTCTCAAGGTTGAAACGTTGCCTGAGGCACGTTTGATTTTTTTTTCAACCGGAAACCACGGTTTTTTGTTTTTAGGGATTTTTAAGCCCCTGTGCTCTCTTTTAGTTGTTTGTAGATTTTTTTTACCACACAGCCAAACAGGCGGTTTTTGTTTTAAGGGATTTTTAAGCCTTTGGGCTCTCTTTTAGTTGTTTGCAGCCAAATAAAAGGTTTTTCTTTTAGGGGATTTTTAAGCCTTTGGGCTCTCTTTTAGTTGTTTGAGCCCCTTTTGGGTTTCACTTTTAGTTGAAGAAAACAATTCATTTTTTTACATTTCATTTACATTAAAAAACATTTAAAAATTTAAAAACAAATACTTAAAAACCACTCGTCATGGCGGACGAGTGGCAAGTAGTTCGCTACGGAAGGCGGCGCCAGCGCCTCTTCCTTGACAACCCGGACAGGGATCGGGGGTTCTCCCGTGGGATGGCCCGTGCACCTTCCTTCTACCCTCGTAGGAGGAATCAATTCCCTTATCCTAACCCCTAACCCTAACCCCCTAACCCTAACCCCTAACCCTCATCATACCCTAACGTTAAACTAATGAGACAATAAAAGGATAATAAAATAAAAAGAAAAGAAAAGGAAATGTAACAATAACAATAAATAATAAAAGAATAGAAAATGAATAGATAATAAATGACCGTAAAAATTCAAAAAAAAGAAACAAGACATAACTTGGAAATCAAAAATTACACATAAAAACAAAATTAAAATTTGAAAAATAGGAAATAAACAACTGACAAAAACTTGTGGCGTAATAACGAGGATAGGAGTACAATAGATGGGCAATTTAATATGTATAAAACTTAAAATGCCAGAAATAAAAGACTAAATATAGGCATTTATGCAAGGGGGATGAACCTAGGTTGCTGTCTCAGGGTCTCCTGGGGGCTACATGGCCATCCTGTAGTGACAATGACAAACAACAGATAATAGATGAAAGTAAAACCTGAAGAAGCTGAAAAACTAAATGTAGGTGTTTGTGCAAGGGGGAGGGACCTAGGTTGCTGTCTCAGGGTCTCTTGGGGGCTACATGACCATCCTCAAGCGACAACGAAAAAACAGATAAGATAAATGTTTAATAATAGTAAAACAACAGGTAAGTCACTAAATAAAGGGTACCATATAATGGGAAGTGACCAAAAGTGCTGTCTCAGGGTCTCCTGGGGGCGAAACGGTCACTTTTCAGGGTAAGAAAGAGGACTGAGAAGGGGAAGGGGAATGGGGGACTACGCATGGCGTGCGGTGGCCCGTGCATTTCCAGTAGCCCTCTATCTAACCACCCAGTTGTCGGACGAGGTGGGGAGGGTTCACTGCGTTCTCTTTCACAAATCCTAACCCTAGAACACAAAGACAAACAGTCAGAAGTCATGAAAAAACAAAGTAGGAAAGTAAGACAAAGTCACAAAAAAAAAACAAGTAGGAAACAAGGAAAGGACATAAAAGGAAGGGGGTGCCATAAAGATAAACATGAATAACGAACAAAGGACGGGATGTCAAAACAGCAAGGGGTGCCATGAAAATCAACAATAAAGAAAACAAGTGGAGAAATTAAGAAAAATAGACAAAGAGAAAGTGACGAAAAACAATCAGAGAAAGAAAAGTAAGAAACAAAGATAAAGAGAAAAGTAGACAAAGAGAAAGTCACGAAAAACAAACAGAGAAAGAAAAGTAAGAAACAAAGATAAAGAGACAAAAAGCAAGAGAAAACATAAGTATAGTAAGACAAGGAAGTTAGGAAAAGAGAAAAACAGAAAGAAAAGTAAGAATTTTTAAGAAACACAAGTTGGAAACCCAAGAGTGGGAGGAGCCAAGAAAGAGTATAAAAGCCAAGAGAGGCACAGACAAGACAGAAGTCAAACAGACACGAGACAACACACATTGGGCCAGCCTGAAGAAGGCAAAGAAATGAGGAAAACGTCGTGAACGGCCCAATGATGTACAATGCGCATACACCCAAGATGGGTAATTTTTTGAAACAGGGCAGGGACATCACCACCCGGCCCCAGCGATGGCCCGTAAATATATATATAATTAGTTAGTTAGTTAGTTAGTTAGTTGTGGCTATGGATTGAAAATACCCCCCACCCCTCCCCTAACGGCTGCACCTCCCGAAGAATTTTGTGTGGGCTCTTATCTCACTTTTTTATTTCAAACAATCAACAGAAAATTTCACAGACATATTTTTATATAAGGTTTTTAAGGCTGTGGTGTTAACTTTAAAGTAACATGAGCCCAGCCGCAGCAGCAACGCTAGGCTAACACTAACTAGCTAGCAAGATTATAAACCTGGTGCTAAACTAAGAGAAGCCACAAAATCAGTTTGAATAAGAGTAAACATTTACTCACCAAGTCAGTGTATCAGGTAAAGATCCACAGCAATGACAACAATAATATCTTGAGCTGAGCTTTTCCAGGTTTGCTCAACATATTCCATAACAAATGCACCATGAACATGCGGACTGATCCGAGAGGGAGGAGGATGGTAGTGACGGGGCATTTTCAAAACACATCTTTCTCCTTCCACACTGAGAAGGAAAACTTCCATCTTGCTTAGTTTTTCTAAGTTAAGATAACTCAAATAAATTGAGTTTATCAGCGTTTTTGCATAAAAAGTACTGGTAACTTATTTAAATTGAGTTCTAATAACAAATTGATAAAAACTGAGTTCAGCCTATTTAATATTTTTAATTAAACACAATATTACAGTTTACAAACTGTAAACTCTGTAACAAACATGATCTGTAATTGTTTTAAAACTCAGCAGACGGCTTCATGATTGGCTTGAGGACAGGACACAAAATACAGGGTAACCGTAATATGTTCTCAGGACACCTGAATGGAGACTTTGCTGTGGCTGAGAAATAAAAATGAGGTCAAGTAGGATGTTCTTGTCTGTAGTGGCAGAAGTGATCAGCTGTGAATACCCTCTAGACTGGAAATGCTCCAGAATCTATTTTCTTCCACTCTGTAACTGGTTCTCATTAAAATCTCCACACACAATTATTGGGTGACAGTCCATTGTTTCAGACTTTCAGACTTACCAGGTTTTGCATGAATGGTGTCAAACTGGAAGTCTGTACACAACCGCAATGAGCGCAGGGAACTAAGAACTCAACCTGAACCTGACAATGATTCCTCACACAGCAACTCCACCACCACTTCTGCTGGCCATGTGAGGAAAGTTTGTGTAGGACACATGTCTGTTGCATCTGAACATGGTGTAGCCGTCCAAATGAAGACTGTCTGCAACAAAGGAGCCTTGGAGGTGAGACTCTGTGAGACACAAAACATCTGCTGAACACACTTCATGATGACTGTTGATGTCACTTATGTGAGATGGCAAACCCTCTGTATTGTGATGGAAGAGTGTCAGGTCTGCTGGCTGTTTCTCTGACCTGAAGAAGAGGCATCATTTCCTCAATGCTGGCTTGTCTCATGGTTTGGAGCGCTGCAGTTACCTCTGGATTGGCATAAATCTCATAAATTGGTGTAATTGTCATTCAAGTCCTGTAAATACAGTCCACTGAGAGACGTCACCCTGCTGAGAGCAACATAAGCCATAGCTGGTTCAAAAATGTTCTTCATTGAAGCTACAGCTTTCTGTGTTGTCTGCACAATTGGTTTTGTGAATTGTGCAGGCAAATGCTAGCTTTACAGGAAACTGTCTGCGTACTGCCCCTTTAAACTTCAGAGTCTTCTCTGCTGTGCAAATCAGATGTTGCATTAGCACTGTGGTTGTTTCTTACAGACTGTTGGTTGCCCATTCTGAACCCCAGTTTAATTACGTGTCCATCATTTTCAGATCTCACCACCTTTATCAAAAGCACCGTTGACCAAACCGTTTAGTGTGTCCAGGTTTCTGGTCAGCATCAGTCGAGCTCCTTCAGCAACATTCAGGGTGTCGGGTGTCACTTCGCCCACCTGTAAATGGTTTGTCTATGTTCAATTCAGCCTGTACGTTTATCCTTCTAGAAATCATCTGCATTGATGATTAAAATGTTTGAAGCTTCTTGAGGGTCTCTGTGTTATGGGATTCAATTGGTGGCATAAATGTGTAAGACCTTGATTGGATATTCTTCTGGTACAGTCACAGCCTGTGACAATAAATCTCTGTCACACAGAAATCTGTCTTTTCCTTGACTCTGATCCTGTTCAACATCTCTGCAAAGGCCACATCATCTTTCTGACGCATGATCTCGGTTAGAGTCAATCTGTTCTGGATCATAAACACAGAGAGGTTTAGACTGTTGCACTGGTGGCAGCTGGTAAAAATCTCCAACGGCTAAAACTGACACTCCACCAAAAGGTCTCTGAGTGCCTTTGATTTTTTTCAGTCTTGCATCCACAAAAGCAAAAAGGGGTTTTGAAACCATCCAAATATCATCGATAACAATAATTTCTGCATTCATAAGCTCCAATCTGACCTCATCCAGTTCACCCAGACTTCTGGGTAGTTTGAGTAGGGAATGTAGAGCCATTGATTGAAAAAGCTGCTGCCCCAGTAAATGAACTCAGTAAAATGGATTTGATATGACTGCTTCTTCTGCAGTCTGCTCAGAATCTTTGATGCTTCAAAGATCGCGGCGGTAAGAGACATTTCGAGCAGAGGCTCCAGCTATCCATTTAATCCAATAATAACCCAGTCACAGCAAAACATGACGCCATGAAGTACAATCTAATTGGAGAACCGAGCACCCTCTCGCTGGACGTGTTTTTCTCCCTAATTTAAGGTTTTCTTTTAATGACATCGTTGACATTTCTCAACAAAAACACATCAAAGTGTCACTGATAATTCAACAATAAAATTGCTTCTTGTTTTTGCCATCACACATTTTCTGAGGTCATTCAGGATCAGAAAGTGTGCAGATTTGACGTACACAATGCTTTGTTAGGTTTATTATTTTCATTTCACACATAAAACACATTTATAGATTCATTCACCACTCCCTCAGTTTTGGATGCGCTCGGCTCCAACCAATCAGACCAATTTATGCTAACGGCCCACTAATCCCATAACTGCACACTACCCATAATCCTCAACCGCCGTTGCTATGCAAATGAAGAAAACCAGCAGCTATGCGCTACTATTCCTATTATTCCTTTATTTATTCTAAAATAATAGCCAGTCATAATTATTATCATAATACGAAAGTAAACTGGCCCAGTGTTTAATGATGTAAAAGCCTTGACTTGAAGTATGCACTCTGTTTGAGTTTGAGACATCTCTTTTCATCCAGTAGGAAACTGCACAGGAAATGTCATGGCTTCCAAATGAGGAGTTCTGAAAAAACTAACAGGATTGTTTCTTTCTGCTGGAGCCACACAATATGTGTTATCACTGAAACAGAGAATCTCCTCTGAAATGTCTACAGGCTGCAGACAACTTTCTAGAGCCTCCATTGTTCAAATCACTTTCTGGATCCTCTGGATTCTGTTCCTCTGGTTGTTCAGACCATAGAGAAAAGAATTACAGTAATCCAGACAAGATGTGACAAGAGCATTGACAAGTATGGCGGTACTGTGTGGTGTGAGTGAGGGACGAAGACGGTTAATATTACAGAGATGTAAGTAGGAAGACCGAGTGATATTATTTATATATACTAACTTCCCTTTTTCTCATTTATCTATCAAAACTCACCCCTTACGCGTATTCCACTAACTCTTATTTACAGCAAGAATTATTTTTATATTTACATGGCATGGCAGACCGTGGGGATAAGGAAGGTAAGCATTGGTAAGCCATGGTAAGCATTGTCAGGCAAACTACTGAGTACCGTTGCTGCTAGTGATGTGCGAATCATGAACGAGTTGTTCAATACTCGAGAATCACTTTACTGACTCGTGAATCATGATTCACAAGCCCAACTGACTCATTCCTGTTGCTGTTAGCAAACTAATTTATTTAGTAGAAATATATCTAGCTTATAATTAAAATTGTGTGGAAAAAAACAACAGCCAGTTTCTTAACAAAAACATTTCTGCTCTGAACTCGAAAAAAAAAAACCTGAGTAGAAGCTCACATCAAGACAATAGCTCCTCAGTTCACAGTAGCATCGCTCAGCTAACTTGCAAACAGCACATTTGACTCACTCACCCCCTCTCTCCTGGCTTACAGCTTCTTCTTCTTCTTCTTGGTTGGCAACCAATGTTAAGGAGCATTACCGCCCCCTGGCTCACAGCTCAGTGGACATTTAGATGAGAAAATATATATTTGACACATTTGAGGAAAATACTAATAAAATAAAAAGTAATTAAATAAAATAAATGTTCCCTTTAGAAATCTTAATTTTTTTTGCTCTATAAAAATAGCTATTTTTCGTTTTCAATCACTCATCTTAGCAGTAGGATTTACATGAAACTGGAATAGCTTTATGCATACTTTTTTCCACACTGACTTTCAGGCTTCTTTAAATTCAGCCATTTGTAGGTAGATACATTTTCATCATACAATGTGCATCCTTCTGTTCCTAACTCATTACCTAGTCCATATCATTATAGATATCAAGCATGAATTTTTAGAGACCGCATGTTCCTTTATTTTCTGCATTTGCACAAGCTTTTTTTGACAGGAAATCTTCAATCCATATAAAAGCCCAGTGATATGAAAAAGAGAGGGACGTCTGATAGGAGCTTTAAAAAAAAAAAATAATAATAATAATAATAATAATATTAAAAGAAAGAGAATAAATCACTGACAAGTGTTAGAGCTTCGTTTTATTTCCAGCAGTGTATGTGTCATTAGGTTTCCTGTTTTTGATCATCCAGAAACAAACATGGTTTAACAACGTTCAAGTGGTGCCTTTTGTTCAGAATATTTTGTAAAAAATGGTGTGTATATATATATATATATATATATATATATATATATATATATATAAACAATGACATGTGATGAAGGTGAAAAGCTCTGCTGGTTTCATCTGTTTCTATAGTCCCAAAACACTAGTTATTACAGTTACACATTATTCACATTTCTAAAAAAAAATTCTATGCTTAATAAACACTGGAAAACTTTTTACAAATATCGAATAAATTATACTGAAAAAGAATCTAAAGAAATTCTGCAAACATGATTTATGACAAAACAGTGACATCTTCTGGCCATGTTTATGACAGCAGGACAGGCAGTGTTATTTCTATTCATGTTTAACTGTGAAAAACTGAAGAAAAGTTTTTATTTCAGTCAAATTTAATGCTGTATTTTTTGTATCTTAACAAAATTTGGTCTTTTGGGCACTCAGTCCTATTTCCTGGGAATGAACTTATGTGAACCCTTTAGATAAACGGCAGCCAATTTCAATACAGTGGGTAACAGGAACTAAATGGGCTCTTTGTAGACTGCATCAGAACACAAAGCAGAAGAAATGGGGTCTAACATTATTTGATGTAATTAATGACAGTCACAGTTCTTCACTGCAGTACAATGAATATTTCAAAGGCAGTTCCTGTTGCATTATCTGGTTGGATTGTAGGTAATCTGATTACCAACCACCAGGTCACATGTAAACTACATTTCAGTGTGTTGCACTCCTCTGTCAGACATGGCAGTTATAATATTACTGTTTTATTACATCACTAACATACATAAATTTAAAAACAACACATCATTGTGCCGCTGGCTTACATGCGCCCCACAGCAGACCTGATCTGCTCCAGCTGTCAGAACAGACTCTACTACAGTCAGTTACTCTGGTTTTCCCTTTAATAAAATGCAGATCTGGAGCAAATAAAACATCTGTTGGGGTTAACTATGTCTGAAACAGGAGGTCTGAAAGATATAGGCAGTAAAACCAGTGAAATGTCCCACTTCTCCAGAGTTGATCACTTCTTTAGAGTCTGAACAGACAGAGATAAGATCAGGTCCATGTTAAAAAGTATCCAGAACTGGAGACCAATTGCCAGTGTAAACCCAGTTTGTGGTGTTCATGGCAATTGTTATGTCTGGTTACTCTGACACTTTGACCCGAAAAGTGACGCGACCCAGAAATTTGTCTCGCTCATCATCATTGCGGAGGTTAGAACCCTCAACTTTACACTCCACCGTCTGCTCGATGTTATAGTCTTCTTTTGTGAACAATAACTTGACTGCAACAAGCGGTTGCACGTAGTCAGGCTGTAAACGGAGAGAGAGGTTGTTAGCTGTAGCTCATAGCCATCTTCTTGGCTTAACCTCATCTAACTGGAGTCTTCTGCAGCCTTTGCCAGCAATTTTATTGAAGTTATCCAACTAAAAATATGGCTGTTGTGTAGTTAATTGTACTGGCAGACCAATCCAAGAAGTCTGAGCTCCAGTTTTCCTGAGTGGTGAACTGTATGGGAGAGAATTATTCAGCTAAATAACACCTTCAACTTACAAACCCAGTCTTGAATACTGGCCAAAAGGATAACTTCAATCTTTGGCATAAAGCTGGGAAACTGAACATGAATAACACTATGCATGCCTGCCACCTCTGCTGAGAAAGCCATGTACTTAGTAAATCAGAACTCAAAGAAAGTTTGGGAGGGTTAGGTTGCAGACAGCCTACAAAGCCTTCATCATCTACTGCATAAATTAAGGACCAGACCAAATTGTGTTATTTGCTACTCGCTCCCAAACCATAAGATAAGATAACCCATAACTTTCTGAATGAATTTCTTTAATTACTTCTTCCAAACCATCAACATGTTTTTTAGACTGCACAAAGAAGTCCTACCATTAGTTAATCCTTCAATCTTAAATATGATCATCCCATCTCTATTAATGGGCTACATACTACAGGCCTAAAAGCTGCCAGTAATCTATCACTTCACCCAGCTCACCAACCTTTATATTATCTCAAAAATTCTTGACAGAGTATTTGTGAAACAGCTAACTTTGATAGAGTATTTGTGAAACAGCTAACTGATCAGAAACCCTTTCTTTTACTTTCTATCACGGTTCAGAACTTTCAGTACAGAAACAGTATAGTCACTGTTACAAATGATGTTTTTGCCTATGGCAGTGGAGTCAACTGTGTGCTTGTCCTGCTAGAGTGCAGTGCAGCATTCGATACAATTTACCATAGTATTTTACATTCTTACAACAATTAGAGCATGCTTTAGGTATGAAACCAACTGTGCTGCAGTGGTTTGTTAATTCATATCTATTGGCCTTTCTTCATTGGCTCCCTATTAAATCCAGAATTGAATTTAAACTCCTTCTCATATGCTCAGTCGTGAATAATTAAGCCTGATCTCATCTTAAAGACTTCACAGTAGTGCATCACCCAAATACAGTACTTTGCTATCACTCTGGGAACCACAAGTACAATGGGAGCCAGAGCCTTCAGGTTTCAGACCCCTCTGTGTCTGCTGCCATAGGCCAAGGCTGCTAGGGGCTTCCCATGATGTATCATTTCTTCACTCACTGTGTTTTTATATACCACTCTGCATTTAATCATTGGTGATTATTAAGTTATGGCATTTGTTATGTCTTCCTCCCACCAACCCCAACCAGTTGCGGCAGATGGCTGCCCAGTTCAATCTCCCTTCAAGCGGCCAGTCCCTGTCACCAAGCTGAAATTCCCAGTCTTATCCATCTCCCTCATCATTCCAATAGCCTGGTCATTTATGTTGATCTAGAGATCAATTGCAGTCATTCTAACAGAATGATTGCATTTACCCCTCTTACCCCTCTGCAGCCTCCTCCTTGTAAGCTTGCAGCTCTTGCAGCAAGACACTAAAAAATAATTAATTTTCTCATGAAATGCATTTTAACTCCGTGAGATTTTATTCCTCCCTTCAGCTCAGTCTTGGGTTCTGTTTGAGTGATTGTGATAAAAGTTGTCATTGTTGTACTGAAAATTTGTAAACCTTGCCTTAAACTGGAGGCACATTCCATGTAAGGTTCTGGTTTCTTTATTTGGTAAGGAATGTTTACTTCCTGCCCTTTATGGGCTCACCTTTGCTTGTATATGGTGGACCGTTAGAGTTCAGGCTTTTTCACTGCAAATTGGAATTCCTCATGCCTCTTATAGGCATTTCTTCTGAGAACTGACAAATCAATTCGTATAACTGTGTATGGACTTTCTTGGCATTTCAGGCTTTTGCAATGTTGCTAATCCTCAAATGTTTCATACTCCTTTAGGCCATGGTAAGATTGGTTCTCTTTTCTTTGAGGGTCCTGCTTTAATTCTGTATACAATAAATTGTGTTCAGTTTAATTAAATTCAGTTTTATCAATATAGCGCCAAATCACAACAACAGTCGCCTCAAGGTGCTTTATATTGTACAGTAGATCGTACAATAATACATACAGAGAAAAACCCAACAATTACAGTGGGGCAAAAAAGTATTTAGTCAGCCACCGATTGTCCAAGTTCCCCCACTTAAAATGATGACAGAGGTCAGTAATTTGCACCAGAGGTACACTTCAACTGTGAGAGACAGAATGTGAAAAAAAAATCCATGAATTCACATGGTAGGATTTGTAAAGAATTTATTCGTAAATAAGGGTGGAAAATGAGTATTTGGTCACCTCAAACAAGGAAAATCCCTGGCTCTCACAGACCTGTAACGTCTTCTGTAAGAAGCTTTTCTGTCCCCCACTCGTTACCTGTATGAATGGCACCTGTTTGACCTCATCATCTGTATAAAAGACACCTGTCCACAGCCTCAACCAGTCAGACTCCAAACTCCGCCATGGCCAAGACCAAAGAGCTTTCGAAGGACACCAGGAAAAGAATTGTAGACCTGCACCAGACTGGGAAGAGTGAATCTACAATAGGCAAGCAGCTTGGTGTGAAAAAATCAACTGTGGGAGCAATCATCAGAAAATGGAAGACATACAAGACCACTGATAATCTCCCTCGATCTGGGGCTCCACGCAAGATCTCATCCCGTGGGGTCAAAATGATCATGAGAACGGTGAGCAAAGATCCCAGAACCACACGGGGGGGACCTGGTGAATGACCTGCAGAGAGCTGGGACCAAAGTAACAAAGGTCACCATCAGTAACACACTACAACGGCAGGGAATCAAATCCCGCAGTGCCAGACGTGTTCCGCTGCTGAAGCCAGTGCATGTCCAGGCCCGTCTGAAGTTTGCCAGAGAGCACATGGATGATACAGCAGAGGATTGGGAGAATGTCATGTGGTCAGATGAAACCAAAGTAGAACTTTTTGGTATAAACTCAACTCGTCGTGTTTGGAGGAAGAAGAATACTGAGTTGCATCCCAAGAACACCATACCTACTGTGAAGCATGGGGGTGGAAACATCATGCTATGGGGCTGTTTTTCTGCCAAGGGGACAGGACGACTGATCCGTGTTAAGGACAGAATGAATGGGGCCAAGTATCGTGAGATTTTGAGCCAAAACCTCCTTCCATCAGTGAGAACTTTGAAGATGAAACGAGGCTGGGTCTTCCAACATGACAATGATCCAAAACACACCGCCCGGGCAACAAAGGAGTGGCTCCGTAAGAAGCATTTGAAAGTCCTGGAGTGGCCTAGCCAGTCTCCAGACCTCAACCCCATAGAAAATCTGTGGCGGGAGTTGAAAGTCCGTGTTGCTCGGCGACAGCCCCAAAACATCACTGCTCTTGAGAAGATCTGCATGGAGGAATGGGCCAAAATACCAGCTACTGTGTGTGCAAACCTGGTAAAGACCTATAGTAAACGTTTGACCTCTGTTATTGCCAACAAAGGTTATGTTACAAAGTATTGAGTTGTATTTTTGTTATTGACCAAATACTTATTTTCCACCCTGATTTACGAATAAATTCTTTACAAATCCTACCATGTGAATTCATGGATTTTTTTTTTTTCACATTCTGTCTCTCACAGTTGAAGTGTACCTCTGGTGCAAATTACTGACCTCTGTCATCATTTTAAGTGGGGGAACTTGCACAATCGGTGGCTGACTAAATACTTTTTTGCCCCACTGTATATGACCCCCTATGAGCAGCACTTTGGCGACAGCGGAAGGAAAAACTCCCTTTTAACAGGAAGAAACCTCCGGCAGAACCAGGCTCAGGGAGGGGCGGGGCCATCTGCTGTGATTGGTTGGGGTGAGAGAAGGAAAAGAGGATAAAGACATGCTGTGGAAGAGAGACAGAGATTAACAAAATTAAATGCAGAGTGATGTATAAACACAAGGTTACTGAAGAAGAAAAACTCGATGCATCATGGGAATCCTGAGCAGCTGAGACCTATGGCAGCATCAGTTCCTACAAATGATCTCTCCTTATGGTTGTTGTGATTTGGTGCTATACAAATAAAATTAAAGGTAAATATTTAAATAAAGCTTAGCAACCTGTATCAAATACTATTCTTGTATTCATTCCTTGTATGTTAAGTAAACTTTGACGCTTTAAAAACTAGAAGTATTGTCAAAGCGAGAGGAAAACCGTTAACGTTAAAGTTGCTCTGACATTTTCCTGCATAAATAGAAAAGTAGAAATAAATCAGATTTTTTTTTGCTACATAAAAATACTTCTGAATAAGTACCCAGCATGCAATATTTACTCACGTGAGACTTCTTCCCGTAGTATGGAAAAAACATCTTATCCAGACGACCCTCAGACGGAAAGTACTGCATCTGCAAGGAAGTGGCTCTCTACGAGAGAGTGAGGCACATATACAGTTCTTCAATTTAATAGTTCGAAAAAGTAATTTCATTTACTACTGAAACTTTCTAATTTGCACTTCTAAAAATGTGGTGAATTCTCCTTTTACGTTTCTCCTCTGCTTCACAGGTGCACCATGGGATATTTGCATGTTGTGGGTTACCTTGGCAGTGCAGTTGATGTAGGGATCTCCTTCTGGTTTCAGGCCGATTACCTGCAGACAGGTTTTTAATTAACATTCACGCAAGTCATTTTTGGCTTTTTTAAAATCAACAAGTGCTTCACTGACCCGGTTCAGCTTGATTATGATGCAGGGTTTCCCCTCCTTGAACCCAAAGCTGGGGTCAGGCAAACCAGAACACTGACGCAGTGTACTTCGTTTAAACTGACAAACCTTCTTTACCGGCTCATTGTCCTGCGTAGTGTATTCGCCCACCATACACAAGTCATTACGCTCCTGAATACTGTCATTATAACCTGAAGAGGAAGAAAGACAAAATGAGGCTTGTATGTCTGAGCAGGGGCAGAGTCGACACTACCGTATTAGACAACACACAGTAAAGTCAATCAACTCTAGATCAGGGGTGGGCAACTCTAGGTGTCTCACCCTGGGTCAACACACCTGAATCAAATGATGAGTTCATTCCCTGGAGAGCCATAAGACATGTTGAGGAGGTCATTTAGCCATTTAAATCAGCTGTGTTGGATCAAGGACACATCTAAAACCTGCAGGACACCAGCCCTCCAGGCCTGGAGTTCCCCACCCCTGCTCTAGCTCTGATCCTACAAACCCATCCATCCATCCATTTTCTTCCGCTAATCTGGGGCCAGGTCGCGGGGGCAGCAGCCCAAGCAGAGAAGCCCAGACCTCACTCTCCCCAGCCACCTCCTCCAGCTTATCCGGGGGAACACAAAAGCATTTCCAGGCCAGCCGAAAGATATGATCTCTCCAGCCTGTCCTGGGTCTGCCCCGGGGCCTCCTCCCGGTGGGACATGCACGGAAAACCTCGCTCAGGAGGCACCAGGGGGATGTCAGATGCCCGTAACACCTCAACTGGCTCCTTTCGATGTGGAGGAGCAGCGGCTCTACTCTGAGCCCCTCCCGGATGGCCGAACTTTCACCCTATCTCTAAGGGAGAGGCCAGCTGTCCTTCGGAGGAAGCTCATTTCCGCCGCTTGTATTCACGATAGTGATGTTCGATTCGTGAACGAATTGTTCAATACTCGATAATCACTTTACTGACTCGTGAATCACGATTCACAAGCCCAACTGACTCACTGACTCATCCCTGTTGCTGTTAGCAAACTAATTCCATTAGTAGAAATATATCTAGCTTATAATTAAAATTGTGGGGGGGGGGGACAACAGCCAGTTTCTTAACAAAAGCATTTCTGCTCTGAACTGGAAGAAAAAACCCTGAGTAGAAGCTCACATCAAGAAAATAGCTCCTCGGTTCACAGTAGCATCGCTCTGCTAACATGCTAACAGCACATTTGAGCTACTCACCCCCTCCCTTCCTGTGCTGAATCGTAAGCATAAGCGAATCACTCAGGACTCACTAACCCCCTCCCTCCTGTGCTGAATCATAGAGCGAACAAATCACTCACTCACTCACTCACCCCCTCCCTCCTGGCTCACAACTTCTTCTTCTTGGTTGGCAACCAATGTTAAGGCGCATTACCGCCCCCTGGCTCACAGCTCAGTGGATATTTAGATGAGAAAATATATATTTGACACATTTAAGGAAAATACTAATAAAATACAAATAAACGAAATAAATGTTTATTAAGCAATTTTGCTAGGAAATTGCTTAATTTTAGAAATGTTTTTGCTCTTTTTTGCTCTATAAAAGTGTTTTTTTTAGAATCATTCATCTTAGCAGTAGGACATGAAAAGAGAAACAAATCAAGTTTGATTGAAAATGTACATATTTTGCACTCTCTGGTCAACTGACTCAGTGAATCAAATGACTCAAAAAATCCGATTCACTTTGGTGAGTGACTCATTAAAACTCGATTCAGTAAAAAGAATCAAATTTACCATCACTAATTCGCGATCTCGTTCTTTCGTTCACTACCCACAGCCCTTGACCACAGGTGAGGGTAGGGATGTAGATCGACCGGTAAATTGAGAGCTCCACTTTTACACTTAGCTCTCTCTTCACCACAACAGACCGGTACAGCGTTCGCAAAACTGCAGCTGCTGTACCAATCCATCTGTCGATCTCCCGCTCCCTTCTTCCCTCACTCATGAACAAGACCCCGAGATACTTGAACTCCTCCACTTGGGGCAGGGTCTCTTCCCTGATCTGGAGTGGGCACTCTACTCTTTTCTGGCCTACAAACCATTTCACTTTATCAATATTTCTTTGATTTATCGGTCAGCCTTCTGCCAGTGTAGCTCAGGACTCTTACATGAGCTTCTTCATCCGTCCTGTTGGAATTCTTTTGTCTTTGAACATGTTTAATACAGTTTCGAATCACTGCAAGCACATGTAATTCAGACAGCCACAGAGCTTTATCAATCCATGATACTGCCTGCACTGTGTTTCACAGATGGATGGCATGTTGGCTGTGAGCATGCAGTTATCCAACCTCAGATGTGCTGCGGTGTTTATGTGAAAAGCAATGCTTCTTCTGTGGTTTACATACATTAACACGACTTTTCAGGGTTGTTTGATCCTGTCTGCTGGACAGACATCTGCTGCTAAGGAAAGCAGCAGATGATCTGATCTTCTTGCGCTGTATATAGTTTCTCAGTTTTTACCAGAGTCTGTGCTCAGTTCAGGTAAAATTATTATAGTACTGTTAGGTTTAATTGGCTTCTGTCAAAATGTACATCATCATACTCAAATCCTTACTCTGACATATGCGACTGGAACTAAACACCTAAATGAAGAGCCAGAGCTCAGAGTACATCATGAGTGTACTCACTGATCCACCTCACCAGGATCTACAGCAGAGGTGGAGCCAGACACTTTGTATACCCGGGGCTTAGCCACCTGCTCTTGTTCCATCTCTGTTCTGTCCTCATCCTCCTCTCTCTCCCTCTCTGTTCCTCTCTCTCCCTCTCTGTTCCTCTCTCTCTCTCTCTCTCTCTATTCCTCTCTCTCTCCCCCTCTCTGTTCCTCTCTCTCCCTGTCTGCTCCTCTCTCTCCCTCTCTTTTCCTCTCTCTCCCCCTCTCTCCGTCTCTGCTCCTCTCTTTTCCTCTCTCTCCCCCTCTCTTTTCCTCTCTCTCCCTCTCTGTTCCTCTCTCATTCTCTGTTCCTCTCTCTCTCTCTCTGTTCCTCTCTCTCCCTCTCTGCTCTTCTCTGTTCCTCTCTCTCCCCCTCTCTTTTCCTCTCTCTGCCTCTCTGTTCCTCTCTCATTCTCTGTTCCTCTCTCTCTCTCTCTGTTCCTCTCTCTCCCTCTCTGCTCCTCTCTCCCTCTCTCTTTTCCTGTCTCTCCCTCTCTGTTCCTCTCTCTCTCTCTCTCTCTCTCTCTCTGTTGCTCTCTCTCCCTCTCTGTTCCTCTCTCTCCCTCTCTGCTCCTCTCTTTTCCTCTCTCTCCCTCTCTGTTCCTCTCTCTCTCTCTCTCTCTCTGTTGCTCTCTCTCCCTCTCTGTTCCTCTCTCTCTCTCTGTTCCTCTCTCTCTCTCTGCTCCTCTCTCTCTCTCTCTTTTTCTCTCTCTCTCTCTGTTCCTCTCTCCCTCTCTCTGTTCCTCTCTCTCCCTCTCTGCTCCTCTCTCTCTCTCTCTGTTCCTCTCTCTCTCTGCTCCTCTCTCTCTCTCTCTTTCTCTCTCTCTCTCTCTCTGTTCCTCTCTCCCTCTCTCTGTTCCTCTCTCTCTCTCTCTGTTCCTCTCTCTCTCTGCTCCTCTCTCCCTCTCTGCTCCTCTCTCTCTCTCTCTGTTCCTCTCTCTCTCTGTTCCTCTCTCTGCTCCTCTCTGTTCCTCTCTCTCCCCCTCTCTGTTCCTCTCTCTCTCTCTGCTCCTCTCTCTTTCTCTCTGTTCCTCTCTCTCTCTATTCCTCTCTCTCTCCCCCTCTCTGTTCCTCTCTCTCCCTGTCTGCTCCTCTCTCTCCCTCTCTTTTCCTCTCTCTCCCCCTCTCTCCCCCTCTCTTTTCCTCTCTCTCCCTCTCTGCTCCTCTCTTTTCCTCTCTCTCCCCCTCTCTTTTCCTCTCTCTCCCTCTCTGTTCCTCTCTCATTCTCTGTTCCTCTCTCTCTCTCTCTGTTCCTCTCTCTCCCTCTCTGCTCCTCTCTGTTCCTCTCTCTGCCCCTCTCTTTTCCTCTCTCTCCCTCTCTGTTCCTCTCTCATTCTCTGTTCCTCTCTCTCTCTCTCTGTTCCTCTCTCTCCCTCTCTGTTCCTCTCTCTCTCTCTCTCTCTCTCTGTTGCTCTCTCTCCCTCTCTGTTCCTCTCTCTCTCTCTCTGTTCCTCTCTCTCTCTCTCTTTTTCTCTCTCTCTCTCTGTTCCTCTCTCCCTCTCTCTGTTCCTCTCTCTCCCTCTCTGCTCCTCTCTCTCTCTCTCTGTTCCTCTCTCTCTCTGCTCCTCTCTCTCTCTCTTTTTCTCTCTCTCTCTCTGTTCCTCTCTCTCTCTGTGTGTGTGTTCCTCTCTCTCTGCTCCTCTCTCTCTCTCTCTCTTTCTCTCTCTCTCTCTGTTCCTCTCTCCCTCTCTCTGTTCCTCTCTCTCTCTCTCTGTTCCTCTCTCTCTCTGCTCCTCTCTCTCTCTGCTCCTCTCTCTCTCTCTCTGTTCCTCTCTCTCTCTCTGTTCCTCTCTCTCTCTCTGTTCCTCTCTCTCTCTCTCCCTCTCTCTCCCTCTCTGTTCCTCTCTCTCTGCTCCTCTCTCTCTCTGTTCCTCTCTGTTCCCCCCCCTCTCTCTCTCTCTCTCTCTCTCTCTCTGTTCCCCTCTCTCTCTCTCTGTTCCTCTCTCTCCCTCTCTCTCTCCCTCTCTCTGTTCCCCTCTCTCTCTCTCTGTTCCTCTCTCTCTCTCTCTCTCCCTCTCTCTCTCCCCCTCTCTCCCTCTGCTCCTCTCTCTCTCCCTCTCTCTCTCTCTCTCTCTCTCTGTTCCTCTCTCTCTCCCTCTCTGCTCCTCTCTTTTCCTCTCTCTCCCCCTCTCTGTTCCTCTCTCTCCCTCTCTGCTCCTCTCTCTCTCTCTCTCTGCTCCTCTCTCTCTCTCTTTCTCTCTCTCTCTCTGTCTCTCTCTCTCTCTGTCTCTCTCTCTCTCTCTGTTCCTCTCTCTGCTCCTCTCTGTTCCTCTCTCTCCCCCTCTCTGTTCCTCTCTCTCTCTCTGCTCCTCTCTCTTTCTCTCTGTTCCTCTCTCTCTCTGTTCCTCTCTTCCTCTCTGCTCCTCTCTCCCTCTCTGCTCCTCTCTCCCTCTTTCTCTCTGTTCCTCTCTGTTCCCCCCCTCTCTCTCTCTCTGTTCCCCTCTCTCTCTCTCACTGTTCCTCTCTCTCTCTCCCTCTCTCTGTTCCCCTCTCTCTCTCTCTGTTCCTCTCTCTCTCTCTCCCTCTCTCTCTCCCCCTCTCTCCCTCTGCTCCTCTCTCTCTCTCTCTCTCTCTCTCTCTCTCTCTCTCTGTTCCTCTCTCTCTCCCTCTCTGCTCCTCTCTTTTCCTCTCTCTCCCCCTCTCTGTTCCTCTCTCTCCCTCTCTGCTCCTCTCTCTCTCTCTCTGCTCCTCTCTCTCTCTCTTTCTCTCTCTCTCTCTGTCTCTCTCTCTCTCTCTCTCTCTCTCTCTGTTCCTCTCTCTGCTCCTCTCTGTTCCTCTCTCTCCCCCTCTCTGTTCCTCTCTCTCTCTCTCTCTGTTGCTCTCTCTCCCTCTCTCTCTCTCTGTTCCTCTCTCTCTCTCTGCTCCTCTCTCTCTCTCTCTTTTTCTCTCTCTCTCTCTGTTCCTCTCTCTCCCTCTCTGTTCCTCTCTCTCCCCCTCTCTGTTCCTCTCTCTCTCTCTGCTCCTCTCTCTCTCTCTCTTTTTCTCTCTCTCTCTCTGTTCCTCTCTCCCTCTCTCTGTTCCTCTCTCTCCCTCTCTGCTCCTCTCTCTCTCTCTCTGTTCCTCTCTCTCTCTGCTCCTCTCTCTCTCTCTCTTTTTCTCTCTCTCTCTCTGTTCCTCTCTCCCTCTCTCTGTTCCTCTCTCTCTCTCTCTGTTCCTCTCTCTCTCTGCTCCTCTCTCTGCTCCTCTCTCTCTCTCTCTCTCTGTTCCTCTCTCTCTCTGTTCCTCTCTCTGCTCCTCTCTGTTCCTCTCTCTCCCCCTCTCTGTTCCTCTCTCTCTCTCTGCTCCTCTCTCTTTCTCTCTGTTCCTCTCTCTCTCTATTCCTCTCTCTCTCCCCCTCTCTGTTCCTCTCTCTCCCTGTCTGCTCCTCTCTCTCCCTCTCTTTTCCTCTCTCTCCCCCTCTCTCCCCCTCTCTTTTCCTCTCTCTCCCTCTCTGCTCCTCTCTTTTCCTCTCTCTCCCCCTCTCTTTTCCTCTCTCTCCCTCTCTGTTCCTCTCTCATTCTCTGTTCCTCTCTCTCTCTCTCTGTTCCTCTCTCTCCCTCTCTGCTCCTCTCTGTTCCTCTCTCTCCCCCTCTCTTTTCCTCTCTCTCCCTCTCTGTTCCTCTCTCATTCTCTGTTCCTCTCTCTCTCTCTCTGTTCCTCTCTCTCCCTCTCTGCTCCTCTCTCCCTCTCTCTTTTCCTGTCTCTCCCTCTCTGTTCCTCTCTCTCTCTCTCTCTCTGTTGCTCTCTCTCCCTCTCTGTTCCTCTCTCTCTCTCTCTCTCGCTCTCTCTCTCTGTTGCTCTCTCTCCCTCTCTGTTCCTCTCTCTCTCTCTCTGTTCCTCTCTCTCTCTCTCTCTTTTTCTCTCTCTCTCTCTGTTCCTCTCTCTCCCTCTCTGCTCCTCTCTCTCTCTCTCTGTTCCTCTCTCTCTCTGCTCCTCTCTCTCTCTCTTTTTCTCTCTCTCTCTCTGTTCCTCTCTCTCTCTCTCTCTGTGTTCCTCTCTCTCTGCTCCTCTCTCTCTCTCTCTCTCTTTCTCTCTCTCTCTCTCTGTTCCTCTCTCCCTCTCTCTGTTCCTCTCTCTCTCTCTCTGTTCCTCTCTCTCTCTGCTCCTCTCTCTCTCTGCTCCTCTCTCTCTCTCTCTTTTTCTCTCTCTCTCTGTTCCTCTCTCCCTCTCTGCTCCTCTCTCTCTCTCTCTGTTCCTCTCTCTCTCTGTTCCTCTCTCTCTCTCTCTGTTTCTCTCTCTCTCTGTTCCTCTCTCTCTCTGTTCCTCTCTCTCTCTCTCTGTTTCTCTCTCTCTCTGTTCCTCTCTCTCCCTCTGTTCCTCTCTCCCTCTCTCTGCTCCTCTCCCTCTCTCTCTGCTCCTCTCCCTCTCTCTCTCTGTTCCTCTCTCTCTCTCACTGTTCCTCTCTCTCTCTCTTTCTGCTCCTCTCTCTCCCTCTCTGTTCCCCTCTCTCTCTCTCTGTTCCTCTCTCTCTCTCTGTTCCTCTCTCTCTCTCTCTCTCTGTTCCTCTCTCTCTCTCTCTGTTCCTCTCTCTCTCTCTGTTCCTCTCTCTCTCTCTGTTCCTCTCTCTCTCTCTCCCTCTCTCTCCCTCTCTGTTCCTCTCTCTCTCTGTTCCTCTCTGTTCCCCCCCCTCTCTCTCTCTTTTTCTCTCTCTCTCTCTGTTCCTCTCTCCCTCTCTCTGTTCCTCTCTCTCCCTCTCTGTTCCTCTCTCTCCCCCTCTCTGTTCCTCTCTCTCTCTCTGCTCCTCTCTCTTTCTCTCTGTTCCTCTCTCTCTCTATTCCTCTCTCTCTCCCCCTCTCTGTTCCTCTCTCTCCCTGTCTGCTCCTCTCTCTCTCTCTCTGTTCCTCTCTCTCCCTCTCTGCTCCTCTCTGTTCCTCTCTCTCCCCCTCTCTTTTCCTCTCTCTCCCTCTCTGTTCCTCTCTCATTCTCTGTTCCTCTCTCTCTCTCTCTGTTCCTCTCTCTCCCTCTCTGCTCCTCTCTCCCTCTCTCTTTTCCTGTCTCTCCCTCTCTGTTCCTCTCTCTCTCTCTCTCTCTGTTGCTCTCTCTCCCTCTCTGTTCCTCTCTCTCTCTCTCTCTCGCTCTCTCTCTCTGTTGCTCTCTCTCCCTCTCTGTTCCTCTCTCTCTCTCTCTGTTCCTCTCTCTCTCTCTCTCTTTTTCTCTCTCTCTCTCTGTTCCTCTCTCTCCCTCTCTGCTCCTCTCTCTCTCTCTCTGTTCCTCTCTCTCTCTGCTCCTCTCTCTCTCTCTTTTTCTCTCTCTCTCTCTGTTCCTCTCTCTCTCTCTCTCTGTGTTCCTCTCTCTCTGCTCCTCTCTCTCTCTCTCTCTCTTTCTCTCTCTCTCTCTCTGTTCCTCTCTCCCTCTCTCTGTTCCTCTCTCTCTCTCTCTGTTCCTCTCTCTCTCTGCTCCTCTCTCTCTCTGCTCCTCTCTCTCTCTCTCTTTTTCTCTCTCTCTCTGTTCCTCTCTCCCTCTCTGCTCCTCTCTCTCTCTCTCTGTTCCTCTCTCTCTCTGTTCCTCTCTCTCTCTCTCTGTTTCTCTCTCTCTCTGTTCCTCTCTCTCTCTGTTCCTCTCTCTCTCTCTCTGTTTCTCTCTCTCTCTGTTCCTCTCTCTCCCTCTGTTCCTCTCTCCCTCTCTCTGCTCCTCTCCCTCTCTCTCTGCTCCTCTCCCTCTCTCTCTCTGTTCCTCTCTCTCTCTCACTGTTCCTCTCTCTCTCTCTTTCTGCTCCTCTCTCTCCCTCTCTGTTCCCCTCTCTCTCTCTCTGTTCCTCTCTCTCTCTCTGTTCCTCTCTCTCTCTCTCTCTCTGTTCCTCTCTCTCTCTCTCTGTTCCTCTCTCTCTCTCTGTTCCTCTCTCTCTCTCTGTTCCTCTCTCTCTCTCTCCCTCTCTCTCCCTCTCTGTTCCTCTCTCTCTCTGTTCCTCTCTGTTCCCCCCCCTCTCTCTCTCTCTCTCTCTCTGTTCCCCTCTCTCTCTCTCTGTTCCTCTCTCTCCCTCTCTCTCTCCCTCTCTCTGTTCCCCTCTCTCTCTCTCTGTTCCTCTCTCTCTCTCTCTCTCCCTCTCTTTCTCCCCCTCTCTCCCTCTGCTCCTCCCTCTCTCTCTCTCTCTCTTTCTGTTCCTCTCTCTCTCCCTCTCTGCTCCTCTCTTTTCCTCTCTCTCCCCCTCTCTGTTCCTCTCTCTCCCTCTCTGCTCCTCTCTCTCTCTCTCTGCTCCTCTCTCTCTCTCTTTCTCTCTCTCTCTCTGTCTCTCTCTCTCTCTGTCTCTCTCTCTCTCTCTGTTCCTCTCTCTCTCTGTTCCTCTCTCTGCTCCTCTCTGTTCCTCTCTCTCCCCCTCTCTGTTCCTCTCTCTCTCTCTGCTCCTCTCTCTTTCTCTCTGTTCCTCTCTCTCTCTGTTCCTCTCTTCCTCTCTGCTCCTCTCTCCCTCTCTGCTCCTCTCTCCCTCTTTCTCTCTGTTCCTCTCTGTTCCCCCCCTCTCTCTCTCTCTGTTCCCCTCTCTCTCTCTCTCTGTTCCTCTCTCTTTCTCTCTCTCTCTCCCTCTCTCTGTTCCCCTCTCTCTCTCTCTCTGTTCCTCTCTCTCTCTCTCTCCCTCTCTCTCTCCCCCTCTCTCCCTCTGCTCCTCTCTCTCTCTCTCTCTCTCTCTCTCTCTGTTCCTCTCTCTCTCCCTCTCTGCTCCTCTCTTTTCCTCTCTCTCCCCCTCTCTGTTCCTCTCTCTCCCTCTCTGCTCCTCTCTCTCTCTCTCTGCTCCTCTCTCTCTCTCTCTGCTCCTCTCTCTCTCTCTTTCTCTCTCTCTCTCTGTCTCTCTCTCTCTCTCTCTCTCTCTCTGTTCCTCTCTCTGCTCCTCTCTGTTCCTCTCTCTCCCCCTCTCTGTTCCTCTCTCTCTCTCTGCTCCTCTCTCTTTCTCTCTGTTCCTCTCTCTCTCTGTTCCTCTCTCCCTCTCTGCTCCTCTCTCCCTCTTTCTCTCTGTTCCTCTCTCTCCCTCTCTGTTCCCCTCTCTCTCTGTGTTCCTCTCTTTCTCTCTCTCCCTCTCTCTCTTTCTGTTCCTCTCCCTCTCTCTCTCCCTCTCTGTTCCCCTCTCTCTCTGTGTTCCTCTCTCTCTCTCTCTCCCTCTCTCTCTCTCTTTCTGTCCCTCTCCCTCTCTCTCTCCCTTTCTGTGCTGACAATCAAGCCAAACACCAACATCATCAAATATACAGTTGAAACCAGATATTTACAAACTCTTCAGATAAAAACACTTTTTTAATTGTAACATCAAATCAGACTAAATGTTTATTTTTTTTAGATTGATAAAAATATAAAAAACATATTTGTTAACTTTAAGAGTAAAGAGAGAAACTATCTGTATTTCTTAATTGTAAATGGCACCAAATTGTATTCAAATTGAGCCACACTTATGGAGCTCCACAATTCATTTGCTGGTGTTTTGGTTGACATCTCTTGACTTTCCCATTTCAAAGAAACAGGCTCTGCGTTTTGCCTTATATGCATCCACAGGTGTGCCACCAATTTACTTACATGGACTCTACTAACCAATCAGATGCTTCTTCAGCTCAGAATGGAATCGTCTGGAGTTTTCTTATTAATTAACAATAAACTTAGTGTACATGTTCTCCTAAATTTGATGAAAGTGATAAAAATAGACAGCTCTGTCTCTCTTTATTCTGACATTTAACTAATTCAAAAGATATTTCAATATTTATTTATCTAAAACAAAAACAAGTTTAAATTGATGTTTTACAGTAAAAAAAATGTTTTTATGTTTTCTCCATAAACTGTAAATATCTGGTTTAAACTGTGAATATACGGCTGTGTATTGAAATTCCTTGTTTTGCATAGAAATATACTGAACAACATACAAAGCATAATATATAAAATAACATCTGCCTGAGTTTTTTCTTTGAAAGAAGCCCCTTATGTCCATTGTGTGTGCACATCTGTAACTGGAAGGTTGCTGGTTCGATCCCTGGGCTCTCTGTCCTGGTCGTTGTGTCCTTGGGCAAGACACTTTACCCTACCGCCTACTGGTGTTGGCGCCGATGACGTGATATGGCAGCCTCGCTTCTGTCAGCTAGGGCAGCTGTGGCTACATGTGAATGTGAGAGTGAATGAATAGTGGTATTGTAAAGCGCTTTGGGTGCCTTGAAAAGCTCTATATAAATCCAATCCATTATAACTGAAACCGGTTTAGAGAGTTTGTTTAGCCGTGGAGGGAAACAACTGAAAATATGAAATAAACACACATGTAAGCTGAGACTCTCTAAAAAAACAGCATTGTTGTTGTTCGGCTTTTCATTTCGCCATTTATTGATTCACTTGAAGAGCAAGTAACGTAATATGGGTCAAGTGATCAGTTTGATATGAATCTTTCGTGATTCACCGTCATATTTACATTATTTGTACAGTACAAATGATTTGCTTTGGTACCTGGTCAAACTTAAGCTCTCCTCTGTCTGCCTGGCTGCGTTTCTCCTACAGCAAACTCGCAGGCAGCAGCTCCCCCCTCGCTCACATGCGTAAGTGCTGTGCTTAGTCGCCTAGTGCCTGAGCTCGGATCATACCAAAATTAGGGGGAATTCACAACTGTGCGCTATGTGTTTCGAATAATGTGTGTAGTTTTTGTTTTACACATTTGTCAGTCAGGCATCTAACTATGAAACAAATTACACTCCAAAAAGACCCTGGGCTTCTGAGACACCGATGATCTGCAGAGGGGACGCTGGGACGTTAGACCGGATACATTTTACCAAGTGGTGCAATGAGAGGGAAGGTGATCAAGACTGAATGATATCCCATAAATATGATATCCACGTGTCTTTCATGAAGCTCTGCACACAACAGTACATGATGGACACACACAGACAAACCCATGCGTCCAAGCACACAGTCATTTGTATTTTGGCTGCGGTGAGGATCAATGCTTTGAGGTGACTCAGACACAATCATAATGTCACGCATACAATTTGCAGTTTATCACTTCAGTAAAGTGGCAGCCATTTTCTTTAAGCAATATTGAGAGTGATCTATTAAATGTACCAGTCATATTCACTGACATGGTAAATGTGCTACAGGAAACACCAACATTGAAATGTGTGTAAAAAAACATTTTGCTTTTCAACCTAAATTCTAAGTCTGAGAACAAACATTAGGTAGTTTAATGGTTCAAGCTCGTGTCTGAACACATCTTGGTCCTTTTCTTCCTGGAATAAGCAAAGTCATTTGCAGGAGTACTTCTATAATTCACCCTTACTTCAGCTAGGTTTTGGGCATAATGTTAGCACAGAGGTTCACTGACGTTCTACAGGGTGGGCCATTTATATGGATACACCGTAATAACATGGGAATGGTTGGTGATATTAAAGTCCTGTTTGTGGCACATTAGTATATGTGAGGGGGGCAAACTCCTCAAGATGGATGGTGACCATGGTGGCCATTTAGAAGTCGGCCATCTTGGATACAACTTTTGTTTTTTCAATAGGAAGAGGGCCATGTGACACATCAAACGTATTGGTAATGTCACAAGAAAAACAATGGTGTGCTTGGTTTCAACGTAACTTTATTCTTTCATGAGTTATTTACAAGTTTCTCTTTGTTCACAGCCATTGACATGTTGAAGAGGTTAACACGTGAGGAGTGGATAGAAATTGTGTTGATATCTGGTGAACGCAGTAACCGGATCATTGCAGCAGATTTCAATGCAAGACACCCTACAAGACCACCCATCTCCCATGCTACAGTTAGCAAACTGCTTGCTAAGTTTCATGAAACTGGTTCAGTGTTGGATTTGCCAAAATGTGGACGCAAGAAAACTGTCACTAATGAAGAAACATCAGTGGCTATCCTAGCTTCATTCAGCAAGAGCCCACAGTGTAGCACTCGCTGCATGTCACTGGAGAGTGGCATTAGTCGAACATCCCTTCGGTGGATATTAGCTACTCACGAATGGCACCCTTACAAACTCCAGCTACTGCAGCATCTCAACGAGGATGACCCAGATCGGCGCACAGAATTTGCAGAATGGGCAAAACAAAAATTGGAACAGGACCCTCAGTTCACGCAGAAGATTTTGTTCAGTGATGAGGCAAACTTTTATGTGAATGGTGAAGTTAACAAACAAAACCACCGCTATTGGTCTGACACTAACCCACATTGGATGGATCCCTCCAAGACTGTTGGAACAACAAAAGTGATGGTTTGGTGTGGTATATGGGGTACAACAATAGTGGGTCCATTCTTCATCAATGGAAACCTCAAGGCCACTGGATATTTGAAATTGCTACATGATGATGTGTTTCCCTCTTTATGCACTGAAGCTGGCACGTTCCCTGAGTTTTTCCAGCAAGATGGTGCACCACCACATTATGGGTGCCAGGTCAGAGCATTCCCTTAGACTTTTATCTTTGGGGTCATCTGAAGGCAATTGTCTATGGTGTGAAGAGACGAGATGTGCAGCACCTGAAACTACGGATACTGGATGCCTGTGCTGGCATTTCTCCTGCGGTGTTGCTATCAGTGTGTGAAGAGTGGGAGAAGAGGGTTGCATTGGCAATCCAACACAATGGGCAGCACATTGAACACATTTTATAAGTGGTCAGAAACTTGTAAATAACTCGTGAAAGAATAAAGTTACGTCGAAACCAAGCACACCATTGTTTTTCTTGTGACATTACCAATAAGTTTGACGTGTCACATGGCCCTCTTCCTATTGAAAAAACAAAAGTTGTATCCAAGATGGCCGACTTCTAAATGGCCACCATGGTCACCACCCATCTTGAGGAGTTTGCCCCCTCACATATACTAATGTGCCACAAACAGGACTTTAATATCACCAATAGGGATGGGGATCGTTTAGGTTTTATCCGATACCAGTACCAAACTGGTACTTTTGAAACAGTGCCGGTGCTCGAACCGGTGCTTAAAGAATGAAGAACACAAACTTTGTCCAAAAACCTCTCATGTTTAGCTGTGTTTTTTTTTTAAAAAACAAAAACAATGTTAGCCTTTTCGGCAGCTATAGGGGATTTATGGCATCACTCTTGGCTGGAAGCAGTGCTTAATCAATGGGGGGAAAAAACACCAACTCTGTCCATGTTTAACTGTTTCCCACTTTTTCTTTGGTCATTTTAGCTTTTTTGGCCAGGGTGAAGGGAGTATCTGCCATCAAACAAGAAGACAGCCGCATGTAACTACGACGGTGTTTGCTAGTTCACCTTATGTGCATTAATTTAATAACGTGGTTAGCCTACTCAACGTAAATTACACACGAACAACATTAAGCTACTGACCCAGAGAAGAAAGGCTGCTGCTGCCATCATCATCCGTCATCATTTCTGCTACACTGGCAGGGCTAGGGGCCAGGACTCTCCTCTTTGGGTTCTTGGGGGATGTTGCTAACTCCGGGTCCGATAACAGGCACCACACCCGCAGTAGATGTGCTCGGTGTGAGGTCTCACAGCAAGCTATCAAATACGGTGCATTTCTCGGCTTTTAAAAAAAACGCTTTGCATCGCCAGGTGTTTCATCAGATTCGAGGTGTTACCTCCTTTGACAGTATCACCTTAAAGCACTTGTTGCAGGCTGCTGAGTTTGCATCTTTTGCTGTAATGTACAGCCAGACTTTGACCGCTTCGCCTTGGGCATTTTTAATCTGTAGCTCTGCTCTAAAAGAACGTACGTACTTGGGCCCGCCTACTACGCTTGCAAAGGTAAAATGATTGGCTGGAATCCAAAGTGTATGACATCTCAGGGAAAAAAAGCACCAAAATAAAACACCGAAACGTGCGCTGCTTTTCGGTCTGGTTACTACCGTTTATGTCAAAACCGGTACCCATCCCTAATCACCAATCCATATATATATGGATATATATATGGATTGGTGATAGATATATATATATATATATATATATATATATATATATATATATATATATATATATATATATATATGTATCCATATAAATGGCCCACCCTGTACATTCGAACTGTGAGCTATTACTTTGTGTGTTCGATAAAGACTTTTTTTTAAGCCGTATGATAATAGTTCAGCGGGGTTGAAGCTAGAAAACCCAGAAAAAGATTAGATCAAGTTTTGACAATTCCAGAAATCCCGGAAATGAGTTTAGAGACTCTGTGTGGCAGTTTACATGTTGTACTCACTTTGCAGGAGGTTGTGCAACTGTTGGATGTAATGTTTGTAGTTTTCTGGGTCACTGCGGTTGAAAGTAATTTCAACTGCATGAGGACGAATCACCAAACCTGCAACAAAATCAAAGTCATTACTGAAATTTTAAAAAATGACCATAAGTAAGGATGAGTAGCAGTAGGGTGAAACAGGAAATGAAAGCACCTGGACTGGCCACTCGATCCTGATGTCGGGGCACATTTTCGTCAAGCGTCTGCAACATCACCCACACGGTGAGAGAAAACATTCCCCCCAGGAAACCATAAAAGATGAGGTAGAAGAGGAGGATGAGACCTACAGAGAACATTCAAATGTTACTTTGTTTCACTGTTGTGGTTAAATAGACAGCAAGAGAATAGCCATTGTTGACTATCAAAAATACTATGTAAACCAGTACCCACACTTAAAGAGTGATTATAGAAAAGAACGCCTTTATTGTCACTGTACGGTTGTAGAGTGAGATACAGATCATCTCATACTCAGTGCAAACGGGGGGGGGGGGGGGGGGGGGCAGTTCTGCTGCTCTATATACACATATGGACATTATTAACAAAAATGGAAAAAAAAATTATATATATATATATATATATATATTGTACAAATTTACAATCAGGTGTAAAAGACAAAAGAAATAAATTTTATAAATATTCTATATTTATATTTATAGATATTTATAAATATATAAATAAACTGGGTTTTGTATATACAGTTACCAGTGATTGCACATAGAATTTAGTATTACACAATGGTGATTTATGGAGGGAACTGGAAAAATGTGGGGGTGGGGCTGTGCTATCGGTGCATGTGTTAGTTCAGGGTGGTTATGGCCTTTGGAAAGAAACTGTTCTTGAGTCTGTGGGTCTTTGTGCTGATGCACCTGTAGCGCCTCCCTGAGGGAAGCAGGCTGAACATGTTGAAACCAGGGTGGGAGCTGTCCTTGATGATGTTTGCTGCTCTGCTGAGGCAGCAGGAGGAATAAATGTCCATCAGGGCGGGGAGAGAGCAGCTGATGAGCTTCTGTGCTGCCTTAACTACATTCTGAAGCCTCACTCTACCCGCCTTAGTGCAGCTGCCGTACCATACCGTGATGCAGTAAGTTAGCAGGCTCTCAATGGATGAGCGGTAGAACATCAGACGCCCGCTGAGATGTTGTCTCTCCAGGAGATGTCAGCAGAGATGAGGACACCAAAGAACTGGAAGGTGTGGACTCTCTCTACACGCTCCCCGTTGATGTAAAGTGGGGCTAAGTCAGTGCTGTGCCTCATGAAGCCGACAATGACCTCTTTGGTTTTCTTAGTGTTCAGTGCCAGATTGTTTTCTGAACACCAGGCTGCCAACTTCAGGACTTCCTCTCTGTAGGCTGCCTCGTCTCCCTTTGAGATGAGGCAGCCTACCGTGGTGTCAGCAGCAGACTTGATGATGAGATTGTTGTTGTGGGTCGAACTGCAGTCGTGGGTGTAGAGAGAATACAGGAGGGGGCTCAGCACACAGCCCTGTGGGGAGCTGGTGCTCAGTGTGCGAGTGGAGGAGAGATGAGGGCGGAGTCTTACAGTCTGGGGCCGGTTTGTGAGAAAGTCCTTTATCCAGGCACATGTGAGAGGGGGGAGGCCAAGAGTGACCAGTTTGGTGATGAGGATGTCTGGGATGATTGTTTTATTGGGACATGCATGTTCTAGGTGACTCAGCACAGAGTGGAGGGCGATGGCGTCTTCTGTGGATCTGTTTGCGTGGTATGCAAACTGGTGGGGGTCGAATTCTGAGGGGAGGTAATCCTTGATGTGCTGAAGGACTAGTTCCTCAAAGCATTTCATGATTACCGGCGT
This sequence comes from Neolamprologus brichardi, assembly GCF_056152115.1. Lineage (NCBI taxonomy): Eukaryota > Metazoa > Chordata > Actinopteri > Cichliformes > Cichlidae > Neolamprologus > Neolamprologus brichardi. The sequence continues at coordinate 42,338,408 of NC_142117.1, read as the reverse complement.
GAGGGCCGTAGGGCGGTAATCGTTCAGGCTGGTGATGGAAGACTTCTTCGGCACTGGGATGTTTGTTTCTGATTTTAGACAGGATGGGATGGCTGCCTGATCCAGTGAGAGGTTGAAGATTCTGGTGAAGATGAGGGTGAGCTGGTGGGCACATGCTCTTACCACCTTGCCAGGTACTCCATCTGGACCGGCACCCTTCCTGGGGTTCACTGCTAGGAGCACATGTCTGACATCGTGCTCCGTTACAGTGAGTGGAGCGGTGCAGGAACCAGGTGAGGATGAGGATGGGAGCAGGGCTGAAGCAGATGAGTGCTGCTGTTGTGGTGTTTCAAAGCTGGTGAAGAATATTTCCTCTGGCAGCTGCACACTCAGTGCACTGTTTTCACAGTGCTGCCTTTGTGGTTTATGTCGTCTTGTATGCCCTACCACACCTCCTGTGTGTTGTTGCTCGACAGCTGGGACTCGATGCTTCTTTTATGGTCTTTAATTCCTCTTTTCAGATCGGCTCGAGGAGTGATCGAACCTGGCCGGTTTTTGTTTTGGGAAAACCCGAATGCTTTTGTCCACAGTCACATTTCCAATACAGAACTTGATATAGTCCAGTACTGATCCTGTGAAAGTTTCTAGGTTCTGGAATTGAAATATGTCCCAGTCTGTCTGTGTGAAGCAGTCCTGCAGTTTGGAGAGATCATTTTCAGGCCAGGTTGTAATGGTCTTTGTGGTGGGCTAGGAACTGCATCTCAGGGGGGTGTAGGGTGGGGGGAGCAGGAGGAAGAGGTTTTCGGACTGGCCGAGGTGGGGGGAGGGATGTGGCATGGAAACATTCTTAGCAAAAAAACTAGTTCAAGCACATTTTGTTCATACTACTGTACTATATTAGTACATCTGAGTTATTGTGAACCAAAGAAGTCTATACCAGCTGCATAAAACTGCTTACAGACCCATTTCTACACCTTTATCAGCACCACTTTCTCTGATTCACTTGTAAGTAAAGTTAAATGTGCTTGCACCTCTAGGGCAGGAAAGCAGAAGGGAGTCAGACTGAAGAAACTGAACAGTTGTACTTGATTATATGATCTATCGCCCACTTAAACTATTATTTCTGTTCAGGAAAACACATAACTGTAATTTGGCATCTTAAAACATCGATAACAACAAAATGACAAAATATATTTTAGCAATAAAATTATCAGCTTGATTAAAGAGTTTGTACATCCTGGTGGATTAACAATTACAGAAACAAAAATCTCGATAATGATCAGTACTTTCACTTTAGGGTAGCTGTGGCATAAGCCCGATACTCCACGGTGCTCTACTAAATCTGGTAAGCATGTATGTATTCAGGTGTGGAAATATTGATGAATCACTAATTTATGAAACATTCATACACATGGTTTATGCACATACACATTGTAGATGGCAGACAGTTGGTGTCGTAAGCCCTGCCCTCCTTACAAAGATGGTCATAGCTGCTTCTTTCACTCCTCGTTCAAACCGTCTGTCTTCCCTGTCCAACATGTGAACATTGTCGAGGTGGCTGTTTGGTGTCTCCAGTATAGAGGTCTGAGCTCTCCTCGCTGCACTGCACAGCTACACTACATTGTTTAGTTTGTGTCTGAGTGTGTGGCTGGGCTAGAAGTACACTGGGAAGACACTCCTGGCGCAGAGAACTGAAGAAACTTCTTGGATGAGAGGTGAAACGTCTTCAAGGAACTTAAAGAAGTCCAGACGCTCTTCTTTCCAAGCTCCTTAGACTACGATGACCTGGATGACTGAGAACCTTCACAGACAAGACGCTCCTGAGTTTCTCTGATAAACCTGATACACGAGGGACGACAATGTTGTTCTGTTTGTCTTTCTTATCCTCCCTAACTGGTGTCTGACCTTCTCTCCTCTGCATCTTTGCTGACTTGATAAAAGCTCAATTATGATAACTGCATGTTTTAGGAGCTTAATTTACATGTGTGGATTCCCTCTTTTTCCCTTCAGGCTTAGAGGGAACATTTTCTTCCCGGAGTTGTTGTAGAGTCCTGATTGCTCCAAGTTTGTGTTCCAGAGGGTGGTGGGAGTCACACACAGGGAAAACCTGCAAACTCTTTACTGAAAGAACCTAATGCCACAGGTGCAATGCAGCAATAAAGAAACACAGCTTTTTCATTAAAAAACAAAAAAAACAAACATGCCTTTGTGTAATCTGAAAGAGCTGGACAAGCACAAAGCATCAAACTGGCAATCAGACTTCAGGTGTAGCAGCTATAAGTCTTATAGCCTGATTATTAGGGGTGTGGCAGGGGGATATAACTGTTAGCTGTCTTCTAGGCTTCGTTTTAACTCAATTAAACTTTATTAATACAGCGCCTAATCACAACAGGCACCTCAAGGCACCTTATACTGTAAGGTAGTAATAGGTACAGAAAAACCCAAATGTCATATGACCCTCTATGAGCAAGCACTTTGGTGACAGTGGGAAGGAAAAACTCCCTTTTAACAGGAAGAAACCTCCAGCAAGTAACTGATTGGAGTGCCATGTTTTTTTATACATGAAGAACTTTAATGGCCCTAGAACAGACTACTGAGGAACCTGAAATGTGATTGTATTCTGGAGCTTTTCCAGTAAACATGAACTGCTGACTGGTCAATTAAAATTCTTATTATTCAGTTAAATTTGATATGGTGAAGGAATGAAGAGGGGGTGTTTTGTTTGTTTAATTTGGTTGGTGGAGGGGGGGGGGGGGTATGGAAACCATACTGGTGTTTGTAAAGAGTTAAATTAGTATGTACATGGGAAAAAAAGAAAAAAAAACCTTTTCTAAATAAAAGCTACGTCCAGCTCCTGTATTCACGAGAATACCTGATTTGGCAAATACTTTTCATCAGATGTCTTTCCTGACACAAACTAAAGGATCCCTTTTCCAGGATTAAACCAAGATATTTTGTTTGGTGAATGTGTAAGCCAAAAAAATTAGTTACAAAGTAGTACTTTTGTATGCATTAGAGAGGGTTTACAGTAATTAAAGCAGCATGTATTGTTAAGTTCAGTCTGTTATCTGTGTGTTCATTTTTTTCCTGTCAGGCTGTGTTTTATCAGCTTTGTATCATTATCAGCTCAGGCTTTTGCCTAAACATCCAGCATCACTTCGCACTGATGCTGAACAGACTCAGGCCATGTCCACACTAATACGTTTTTGTTTGAAAATGCATCGTTTTCTCTCTGTCCACACTGAGATGCCGTTTTTGGTCAAGGAAAACAGCGTTTTGAAAACGCTCTCCAAAGCAGATACATTTGAAAATCCCGTTTTCGTGTTGCAGTGTGGACAGCAAACCCGGAGCCTTTTCGAAAACAATGACACATTTTAGTCATGTGATGCAGTCATGTGACCAATTAAACTAAAATAGCAGAGGGCATTATACAGCAGTTGTTTTGTTTGTTCTCAATTTGACAGCCCTATGCTCCAGAGAGCTTTTCTTCAAATTCTTTAATTCTCACTCGCTTTTTCAACTTTGTACTTTTGTGTTACTCACAGCAACAACTCCACCTCATTGTTAGTCCTTTAAAAAAAAACCTCTGTGCTTTTCCTCAACGTTTTGCTGCAACGTTTCAAAGAGCCAGTGTTCTGAGAAACCATCCTACTCTGACGAAATGTCCTACCCGCATTATAATTTTGACGGTGACTTGGGACTAAACCTAAGCCTATCCCTAACCATAACCTTAAGAAGTATTCCGGATGGGTGAGAGAAAAAGAAGTTAATTGGGCGTTGGTGTTGTGCGCATGCGCTGCGTCTGCGCAGAAACATTGGGTAGGATGTTTTTTCAGGTAGGATGAATTCCCAGAACACCTGAAAGTAAAAAAAAAAAAAAATGGCAGACAGAAATGAGGCAGGTCGAATCTTCTTACCTTTCACGCATGCACAGGACTGGAATGAAAGCGTTTTCGGCCGTTTCAATGTGGACCCACACCTCTGTGAAAATGGATGAAAACGATAGTGTGGACGCGAAATGTTTTCAAACTAATTTATCCGGGCTAGTGTAGACGTAGCCTAAATCATTTAAAAATCAACCGGTTTTTCTCACTTCCTGTCAGATAAATCCTGCTCCACAGGGACCTTAAAACTAAGGAGCCAAAATGGCTTCTTTCAAACAAGATGAACTTAGGACCAAGGCCCAGGCTCAGATGAAGGAGGATTATTTGGAGTCATGCTGAGCTGCTCTAGAAAGCCCAAAAATGAGGACATGAAGGTGGAAGTGAGGAGAACAGTTCTGATGAGTTGTGTCTTTGATACTGTTGGCTGTAACCCCAGAGACATTAATTCAGTCACGGTTGCGATGTCATCAACATTACTGAACTTTTTAAACTGGAAGTTTATTAATAAATCCTCAGTGTGTTGATCCTATTTACATGTTAAGACTGAAAGCTTTTTAAAACAGTTTTGTTTTTCGTAGTCACGACGGAACGGACAAACTTTTATTAAAATCTTTGCTGGGTTAGGATGATGATCCTAAATCTGCCTCTTAGTCTTTTGTAAATAAATGATAAGTAACGATTTTACCTCAGTCATGACTGTAGAAATCTTATAAGCAGTCTTCCCTCTGAGCTTCACTCAAACTCATTAAATCTCATCAACGATTAAAATCAATATGAACACGATGGTTATTAAATGCTGTTAGTGTTGAATGTGTGCATTAGTACACAGTGTGTGCAGGCTGTGGTGTACAGCAGCATAAATACTGCAGTATGTTGTAGTACCGTCACAGAGCTGCAGAGGATTTTACATAATTAAACATGAACTCGGCGCGCCTGAAGGCGCAGAGGGTGAATCTGCTTTATTCTCACATCTTCAGCTGTGTTAATGAAAATCACTCATCCGAGCTCACATATTAGCCCGGCTCGGCTCGGCCCGATCCGGCTCGGCCCACTGTGAAGCTGCGCGCATCGTGACAGGCACCCTTAGCACAGCGGGCGTACAGCCGTGCCGGACCGAGCCGGCTAGGGTCAGACCGGGTCAGAACAGACTTCCACTGTCATGAAAAGACCAGGTTCTTTGGCCGCCTCTTACCCCAGCTGCCAGCGGTTCGGCCCAGAAACTCCCCGGTGCGCGGGTTGTAGATGCAATCCTTCCAGGAATCCTGCTTCTCCTCCTCCTTCTTCTCCCTTTTCGCTTCATTCGCCTCTTTCTTGTCCTCCTTCTTTTCCTGTTTCTCCTCCTTTTTCTCTTCTTTCTCCTCCGCCTTCACCTCCTCCTTCGCATTATCCTGGTTCTGATCTTGGTTCGGTTCCTGGGTCTGATCCTGGTTCAGTTCCTGAGTCTGATCCTGGTTTGGTTCCTGGTTCGGTTCCTGGGTCTGGACCTGCGGACTGGACGACATACCGATGCCGGACTAAACCGATCTGGGCTAATCAAGGCTAAACACCAACAGCTGGGATAAACCGATCCGTCGGATCTACGTGAGGAGCCCTGTACGCGCACGCGCAATCACACACACACACAAGCACATAGGGACTGCTGCAGAACGAGACGCATGCGCAGCACAGAGCATGTGTGAGGGCTGAGGGTCTCCAGTGATAAAGACGATGATGATGATGATGAAGATGCACTGTGTTGTGAAAATAGGCTGAGACTATCATCCATCCATCCTAAAGTCTATCCCAGCTGTTGTGTGTGTGTGTGTGTGTGTGTGTGGGGGGGGGGGGGGGGGGGGGGCTAATTACAATTAATTCTAATCAGTTAACTCTTACATCCCCAAAAGTTATCACCAATCTAACCATAACCCTACTATCGTGTGATATGGGTTAATATAATGTTAAGTCACCAGTCAGTCTCTGAAGGACGAGGATATTCAGTGTTTTTGTCAATAAAAAATATGCCTGATAAGCCCTTTCACTGTAATTTTTGTATTAAACAATAAAAATAAGCCCTGAAAGAAAAAAATAAGCTGCTCAGAAATAAATTCATGTCAAACCAACATTATATAATCATGTGACAATTGCAGTGGCAAGTAATTGGGCAAAAGCAGGATGATGTCATGCTGATGTGACACACAGAAAGAAGGAGGAAGCCACCTGAAAAAGAGGAATAAGAAGGAAATAAGGAGCCAGGAAATGCAAGAGGATCTATTCTGTTTCTTTTGTTCGGTGCTTTTTTCTGTCCTGTTGTAATATTTCATGAACGTGACAGCGACAAACACAGTGGCTCCTGATTTCCTTACACCTGACTCTCTCTGAGGTGATGTTTGCACACTTAAAGTCATGTTTCAGATGTGGAGGAAAACAGACTCAGCAGACACTGAACACTGAATGAAGAGGTTCTGGTTCTAGTAGTGAGAAGGTGGTACATGATATATAAAGACACAAGTTTTATTTGTTTTGAACCTTTGGGTGATGATGGAGGGGTTCATGTAGAACAAAGCAGTCTGAAAAATGGAGCCAAGCCTTAAGTGCTGCCTTTCTGGTTTTTGTTTGTTTGTTTAGTATCTCCTGTTATGGGCTTTTATTTTGTGTTTTATACTATTTTGTGGACACTTCCTGCTCCCAGTGAAAGGTGTCAGTAAATGTGGGAGCTGTGACATCACACAATTGTGATAAAGTATTGTGTGATATCATCTATCTCTCTCTCACACACACACACAAACACACACATTTACACATAAAAACACGCTGCTCTCTCTCTCATCATTCTTCTTCACCCTCCTTACCCCCCACCCCCACCCACCCTTCAGCAATAGGGGGAGGAGCCAGCAGAGTAAGGATGCTGTCAGGTTGCCGTGGTTTCAGCCTCTCGTTTCTTGTGGCGACCATCGTCAGGGATGTGTGTGTGTGAGGGTGAAGGGTGTGTGAGTGTGACTGTGTGTGTGTGTGTGCATTTGAGTGGTGGTTATTGCAACTGTAAGGATATATGAATGAAGAAAGGCGAAGAGGAAGGAAAGGAAGGACGGGGGAGGAAGGTGGCATTGAAGGGTGGATCTGGATTAACGTTGCTGCAGACAAAAAAATCTGTCATTTCCTCTGAGCTGCAGAGATCTGAGAGGACAACAGAAGCCTCATCACTCCATCTTTGTTCCTGCAGAGGGAGGACTGAAGGAGGGAAGGAAGGAGTCGAGGACCAAAAGGGGGAAAGAAAGGAGGACTGAAACAAGGAAAAAATAATAGGAAGCAGGGAAGGAAATAGGATCGAATCAGGGAAGGAGGGAGAGTGGGAGGAAGAGGGAGTCTGAGTCCTTGCTGGTCATCAGGTAAGGCTCCTCATTCAGCTTCAGTGTCATCTTCCTTCATCTCTTCGGTGTTTCTGCTCGTCTCCGAGCTGCTGCTGTTCCCACTGACAGTGTTCAAAATATCCAGTTTCTTCACATCCTTCTCGCCTTTCAGTGAAACCTGACACGGCAGCATTTCACTTCAATATGGCTGCCATGTTGGGGTTAGAGTAAGGGAAAACTTCATTTAATTTGCTTTTATTTTGAAGGGGATGTCTGTCAGTCATGAGTAAACAGTGTAAAAACAAAGGTGAACACACCTAAGAAGACAAGGTCAAAGTTCAGATTGGAAGTGATTCTGTGTAAAACGTGTGTGTGTGTGTGTGTGTGTGTGTGGGAAGGTTCATGCCTAAGTCAAAGAGATACAGCCAAAGACATACTTATCATATTCTTGCCCCTGTTTTCTCCCACTATCAGAGAGTTGCTCATTAAGCAGTTATTCTGCTGTGGATACATCGCTGTGCTTCACCTGTGATGGACTACTGACCTGTCCAGGTGTATCCCACCTATACTGGAATAGGCACCACCCCACATGTTCCAAAGTAGGCTAAGGAGTTAAGGATAATGCGTGGATGGATGGATACATATATGTTAATGGATGGACAGATGGATGGATGGATGGATGGGTGCTTTAGACAGAATTAGTGGATAGAGGCTATAAAATAAAAAACTGGAATAAACTCAACCTTCAGGGTGGTGTTCCCACAGAAATAAATAGGTGGAGCAGCACCGTTATCAACTGAAAACACTCAGTGCTGAACAGTGCCTGTTGTACTGTAGGTAACATGACTTCACTACCACCTGACAGCAGGAAAGTTCCTGTTTTGAGCTTCCTGCTGTGAGGAGTATGGTATTCCTGTTTCCTCCAACAAACACATGCTGGTTACGTTAACCTGTGAGCCAGAAGGAGTGTGTGGTGGGTCAGAATCTGTAATGAAGCTGTATGTGTTAATGTGGGTGGTGCTGTAAAGGACTGAGTAGTCAGTAAACCTCTCAGGAGGCTGCTACAACTCAGAGTGTGAAGCAGCTCCACCTTGACAGATCCTAAACGGGAGACCCTGAGTAGCAAATCTGAATCTTTCCCCTCATCCTCTCCTCGTGTCTCCTCTCTCACCCGCTTACAGGATGCATTACATCATTCTCCTGTGAGAGATGCTGCTGTTGCTAGGTTACTGCCAGCTGACTCCCTGTTCCATTTTTAGATGGATGCTGAGAAACAGAGAGGTGGGGGAGGGGATCAATATGGCGAGATGAATTCAAAGCAGTACTTTATTTAAAAGTCAGAGAAACAAACATGAAGCCTTCATGATAAAGATGAATAAAAGTGAGCCATGTTCCTCATATTCAGATGATTACTTTAATAAATTCATCCAATACAATACAATACAAATTTATTTATATAGCTCATTTAAAACCAACGGTATACCAAAGTGCTTCACAATAAAACAGCAGGTTAAAACATGAATAATATTGTCACGGCTGGGGACCTAAGGACACCGGAAGACACACGGAAATGACACGGAGAAAGCAGGGCAGGGAAACGCTGATTAACACTGAGTTACACAGAGTAATGCAGACAACGCGACGAGGAACACAGGCAGAGACACACCATAAATACACACAAGGTAATGAGGGAATGACACACAGGAGGGGGGCACAGCTGAACCTAATTAGACACAACGAGACACAAACCTTCAAAGTAAAACAGGAAACGCACAGACTGTTTTACAACACAAACTCGGGGACACGAACAGAGCACAGAGGGAAGACACAGGTAGGGCTGATAAACACTGGAGCACTAAACACAAGAACCAAACCTAAGAACTAATACAAAATCAGAATTAACACAAAACACAAGGTGATACCAAAAGGAAACACAAAACGCTGGGTCAAAATGACCCAGGATCATGACAAATATAAGACCATTAACAAAGTACTGAATATGCTAACAGGTCAATGGCACTAATTACACAAGAATGAAAGTGAATATCAAATCAAACTTGCTAAAAACTGACAGGTTTTAAGTAGAAGAACAAAATAATTACATTTCAAAGATGATATAAAACCTTGGCTGGTTGAAATGAAATGTATCCTGGAGTACTTGATGAAGCAGAGACGAGAACACGTGTTTGTCGACAGTGAACTCTCACTCTGTAATTGAAAATAAAAAACACTGATGTCTGATCTGAACGATTAGAGCTAAAAGTCACTGCTAATGATGCTGCTGCTGTTCAGATCCACATAGCTTTATTAATCCCAGTGTGTTGCCGCTTACCCACACAACCTACCCACATGGTCAACGTCACTAATATAATCACTAATCGCAAATACTGTTGCATGTCAAGGCAGAGATCAACAAGGAATAAGTTCAAGGAAAAATGTATACATTAATAAAATAGCAAAAAACAATTCTTTGTTACGAATAAACAGCTGTTTATTTTATTGTTTGTGCACGACACCTCATTCCCCGGTGTCAGGACGTTCACAGGTGGGAATCCAAAGACCTAGCTGTGCAGAACAGAGATGACTAAAACAGAAATCAGTCACAATAATCCAGAAATGTGTTGTTTTTTTGTGGGCAGGCTAACATCACCTGAACTGTCTTGCTTCTGCTCTGAGGCTTCCTGGTTGAACTGAACAAGATGTGAGCAGATGTTACACGAGCCAGCGTTGCTGCTTTCCAGCTTCTAACCAGTCTTAAGGTGGAATTCATGAGTTATACTAAGAATCTTTGGCTTACACTCAGAATGATGACTGACCTTTGATCTAACGGGTGGCCCTGCACCATTCAAACATGATCTGCACTGCCAACAGGAACAAACACTGTGAACTGATTTTCTCTGCTCTTCCTCTCAGGTCATTAGGGAGTCATGACATCACAGGAGGAGGGATCCTCATTCAGGAGGTTTTTCCAATACGTGGAGGACAGTGGACTTCGAATATACGATGGTCTGGTGATCCAAAACGCCTCCGACATTGCTAGAGAGAGCGACCGCATTCGCAACCAGACCAATTGGACCTACCTGCATGAAAAACACCAGAAAAAAAGACGGCAGGAAGAAAGCATCAAGAGGTAGGAAGCATCAAACCTTAAAACGAGACCATGTTGTTTCCTGTAAACTCATCTAAACCGCAATAGAAAACTCTCCAGATCTTTTCTTAAGCACACAGGCCTCATATGGGCTTAGATATGGTATACTTCTGGTAAACTAGATGTCTGTGTAGGTTCTCAGTCATCCAGGTGATGGTAATCTAAGGAGCTTGAAACCAACTGGACTTCTTTAAGTTTTATAAAGAAGTTTAATTAGGACTGAGTAATCAGGACCCTTCGAGACTGGGCAAAAAACGTTTCCTTTAAGGCAGAAGGGAAAGAAAAGGAACACAGCGTAAAGGAAGCCCTTGAAACATGTCGTTTGATGAGCCTCCATCAAATCATTAAAGAAGGTCAGACACCAACGAGGGAGAATCAGAAAGACAAACAGATCATCATCATCATCCCTCGTGTAGCGGGTTTATCAGAAAAACTCGAGAGAGTCTTCCCCACCATGACGTCCTAGTGTCCTTCAGACCCAACCACACACTCAGATACAAACTAAACAACGTTAAGTTTGTATCTGAGTGTCGCTGTACAGCAAGGAGAGCTCAGACCGCAAGGAGAGCTCAGACCTCTACACTGGAGACACCAAACAGCCCCTTCATAAATGCACAACACAGAAGAACCACCTCGACAGACAAAGACTCAGCTGCATCTAAAAGTCAAAGGTCACTCTTTGAGAATGCCAGTGTGCACATGTTGGACAGAGAAGACAGATGGTTTGAACGAAGCATCTATGTCCACTGTGAAAGACCATCTTTGAACAGAGGGTCGGGCTTACCACCCGCTGTCTGCCATCTACAATGCAGTTTTCATATCCCTTCCAAGGTGCATCAAACCCCACTCACATCTTGTGTCAGGTGATCTCAGTGGGTCATAACATGATGAGGCAGGTCATTTCAATTTGTCACAAGATGGGGTGTCACAGTGGTTTCACCCAAACCCTCTGGTGATAATGACCCACACTGTTCACACGTTGGCTCATTTGACGAGGCAAATGATCAACAGTGGATTAAAGGACAATCCCCACTATGGATTACATACCTGGGCCTCTCCACATTTGGTTTTAAACTTGAAGAAACTTCTGGGATGAGAGGTGAAACACCTCATCTACATCACAAAATGTAAAGAATTCCAGTCACTTTTCAAGCACCTTACAATGGTAAACTGGATAATAAATGATATAGGAAGAACTTTTATTTTTCCACAATAAGAAACATACATCTGCAAAAATCATCTTCCATATATATATATATATATATATATATGTGTGTGTGTATATACACAGTGGGGCAAAAAAGTATTTAGTTTATATATATATATATATATATATATATAAACTAAATACTTTTTTGCCCCACTGTGTATATACACACACACATATATATATATATATGTGTGTGTGTATATACAGTGGGGCAAAAAAGTATTTAGTCAGCCACCGATTGTGCAAGTTCCCCCACTTAAAATGATGACAGAGGTCAGTAATTTGCACCAGAGGTACACTTCAACTGTGAGAGACAGAATGTGAAATAAAAATCCATGAATTCACATGGTAGGATTTGTAAAGAATTTATTCATAAATCAGGGTGGAAAATAAGTATTTGGTCACCTCAAACAAGGAAAATCCCTGGCTCTCACAGACCTGTAACGTCTTCTGTAAGAAGCTTTTCTGTCCCCCACTCGTTACCTGTATGAATGGCACCTGTTTGACCTCATCATCTGTATAAAAGACACCTGTGCACAGCCTCAACCAGTCAGACTCCAAACTCCGCCATGGCCAAGACCAAAGAGCTTTCGAAGGACACCAGGAAAAGAATTGTAGACCTGCACCAGACTGGGAAGAGTGAATCTACAATAGGCAAGCAGCTTGGTGTGAAAAAATCAACTGTGGGAGCAATCATCAGAAAATGGAAGACATACAAGACCACTGATAATCTCCCTCGATCTGGGGCTCCACGCAAGATCTCATCCCGTGGGGTCAAAATGATCATGAGAACGGTGAGCAAAGATCCCAGAACCACACGGGGGGACCTGGTGAATGACCTGCAGAGAGCTGGGACCAAAGTAACAAAGGTCACCATCAGTAACACACTACAACGGCAGGGAATCAAATCCCGCAGTGCCAGACGTGTTCCGCTGCTGAAGCCAGTGCATGTCCAGGCCCGTCTGAAGTTTGCCAGAGAGCACATGGATGATACACCAGAGGATTGGGAGAATGTCATGTGGTCAGATGAAACCAAAGTAGAACTTTTTGGTATAAACTCAACTCGTCGTGTTTGGAGGAAGAAGAATACTGAGTTGCATCCCAAGAACACCATACCTACTGTGAAGCATGGGGGTGGAAACATCATGCTATGGGGCTGTTTTTCTGCCAAGGGGACAGGACGACTGATCCGTGTTAAAGACAGAATGAATGGGGCCAAGTATCGTGAGATTTTGAGCCAAAACCTCCTTCCATCAGTGAGAACTTTGAAGATGAAACGAGGCTGGGTCTTCCAACATGACAATGATCCAAAACACACCGCCCGGGCAACAAAGGAGTGGCTCCGTAAGAAGCATTTGAAAGTCCTGGAGTGGCCTAGCCAGTCTCCAGACCTCAACCCCATAGAAAATCTGTGGCGGGAGTTGAAAGTCCGTGTTGCTCGGCGACAGCCCCAAAACATCACTGCTCTTGAGAAGATCTGCATGGAGGAATGGGTCAAAATACCAGCTACTGTGTGTGCAAACCTGGTAAAGACCTATAGTAAACGTTTGACCTCTGTTATTGCCAACAAAGGTTATGTTACAAAAGTATTGAGTTGTATTTTTGTTATTGACCAAATACTTATTTTCCACCCTGATTTACGAATAAATTCTTTACAAATCCTACCATGTGAATTCATGGATTTTTTTTTTTTTCCACATTCTGTCTCTCACAGTTGAAGTGTACCTCTGGTGCAAATTACTGACCTCTGTCATCATTTTAAGTGGGGGAACTTGCACAATCGGTGGCTGACTAAATACTTTTTTGCCCCACTGTATATATACACACACATATTTACACACATATATGTGTATATATGTGTGTGTATATATATATATATATATATATATATATATATATATATATATATATATATATATATATATATATATATAGATAGATAGATAGATAGATAGATAGATAGATAGATAGATAGATAGATAGATAGATAGATAGATAGATAGATAGATAGATAGATAGATAGATAGATAGATAGATAGATAGATAGATAGATAGATATATATATATATAGATATATAGAGAGAGAGAGAGATATTTAGGACATTTTTTTTAGTGTTTTAAATGTAAATAAGAGTTTAACACATCACCACTTCAGAAACATTATGAGTGTCTTGTATTTGTTTTACTAGCTGTTGTGTTATCGGACAGTCACACTAACATGATCTCCCTTTGGTGCAACCAGGATTGGTGAGGATGTTGCCACGGCCTCGGATGGGGCGTACTCTGGGAAACACTTCAGGATGGGTTTCATGACGATGCCAGCTCCACAGGACCGATTGCCCCCAGCCAACCAGGGCTTCACCGTCAGATCGCAGTCCCTCCACTCAGTGGGCGGAGGAGAAGATGACTCCAGCAGCAGCCGCAAACAACCCCCACCCAAACCTAAGAGAGATCCCAACACCAAATTGAGCAGCAGCTCTGAAACTGTGGATGGGGGTGGAGTTACAAGAAGAGACCACCAAGACACCAAAGAGAAGCTAGAACAGGCTGAAGGTGAGTCATTAAAACCACATGTCTCATATGGTGGAGATCTGGGCACCAAATTAGATCTGCAGGTTCAGGACTGATGTTCAGGTGATGGCCACAGCAAGGTCTCATTATAAACATTGTTCATGACCTCCTATTGGTCCATGTGGCGTTGTTGAGGATGCTGCCGTGGCCTCAGATGGACATTATTCATAAGAAGAGGTTCAATGTGTTTCACTTCACCTGACTTCATTATTAAAGAAGTGTGTAAAGCCTTTTCTTAGACCTTTAAATGAAGACACTGTAGGGATCAGAATCAAGAACCAGTTCTCTAGAAGAACCGGTTCCTAGTAGTTGAATTCTTTGGAATTGTTCAGCTGCTTGTCTCTTGATCCCACCGATCAATTCTTGCACTTGCGCTACAATCAGGTGATTTCAGTTGTAGGAGGAGGAAAATAGTAGGGCAGTTTACAGCATGCATATGAACAGAACTTTTATTTTTATTGCACAAAAGGACATGAACGTGATGGTAAAGTGCAAACTGCATCCAGGACAGAAACAGCTACACTGTGTTGCTAACACAATCTCAGCAAACACCTGTACAGACAAGATGCTAATGTTGTCTGTCACTGTGGCTCCATGGTAAAGTTCACCAAGGAGCCAGAGTGACGCTGAGTGAATGCAGATCTCAGAACAACACTGCAGCCAAGTGAGCCGTTATTTTGGGGCTGCGGTGAAGCCAGCTGCCACTGAACTTCATCAGGTAACAAACGGATGAGCAATCAGGCTGCAGCCTTCGTTTTTACCTGTTATTTGTTTTGTTTTTTAATATAGTTATATTGCGCCAAATCCCAACAACAGTTGCCTCAATGTGCTTTATATTGTAAGGTAAAGACAATAATAGTAATAATAGACAATAAGGGTTTTTATCTTTGTTTTGTGCTGTCAGCTTTGTGTTCTTACCTAAATACTAAGAGAACGATCATATGTGTGTCCTCTTTAGGTTAGAGATCTCTGTTGGTGTGTAGCTGAAGCTATAGGTTAATATTGCTAAATGGTGATCATGAGACTCCAAAAATCAGAGTCCTGGCCTGACAAGGTAGCTCTTCTGTGTTGTGCCATTCTCTTAGCCAGAGGTTGTTTGGTTTCACCAATGTATAAATCCTGCCAATCCTCCTGGCACTTAACGACGTACACTATGTTACTCTGTGTGTTTCGGGTGACCTGATCCTTGGGGTGGACCAATTTTTGGCACAGCGTGTTTTGGGATTTTAAAAAAAAAAACAAAAACAAACATCCAGATGAACAGAATCAACTTTTCGAGATTTACTTACCTAGATGATTGAGCATGCATCAAGACATGATCATGATAATTTTACTGAGAAATGCAATAGTATTAGTAATAGTAGAAGTCCTTGCCCCCTGACCTCAGAAACATCACTTCTTTCCCCCTTTTTAAGCCCACCCTCAAAACCCACCTATTCAAGATAGCCTACTCTGTATAACTTCTCCATGCTCTTAACACTTTGTGTTATTATTGTGTTCATTTCCTGTTTTTATGCTTGTCTTATTTGTTCTGTACAGTGTCCTTGGGTGTTTTGAAAGGCGCTTTTGTCATGGTCCTGAGTCTGGTGACTCAGTGTTTTGTGTTTCTTTATTATGATCTTGTTTATTCTGATTGTGTTTTCCATTAAGATTTGCCAGGTTTTGTTAGGTTTTCCTTGATGTCCATGATGTTATGTCTGCTCATGAGTCTGTCTGTTAAGTTCTGTGTCTCGTCTGTTTAATCAGCGTCAGCCGTCTTTCCCAGCTGTTTCTTCTTAGCTCTGTTTACCTCTTGTATTTAGTGTCTGCCTCTTCCCCTGCTCGTTGTTGTGTCGTACCCTCACTTTCACTGTGTGTTCTGTTTGCCAGCCTGCCTGCCTGTTTAGTTTGTTCTTTATTCTCAGTTTAGTTAGTTTTTTGTTCAGTTGCTTTCCAGCAATAAAGCTGAATATTTTGAGTTATGTTTGCCTCCGTGAGTCCTGTATTTTGGGTCCTCTCTTCCTGCCTGCACACAGTCGTGACAGCTTTTACATAAAATGTATTATTATTATTAGTAGTAGTAGTAATGTAACCAGTATTGTAAAGAATTACTTACTCCTGGGAGTAATTAAGTTATGTACTGCATTCATTTTAAGAATTACTTTTTTCAGTAATGACCCCGACACGGATCGCAACAAAGAGCAGAAATACCTCCAACATCCACAGCATGTCATTCATGTGCATGAATGTAATGTCTTTGATATGCTGCTTAGAGATGGTGGTGACTTTCATAATGGAGTCAGTGAAAACCAAGAAGTAATATCGATAATAGAATCCGATTTGCTAAATTCTTATCAATTCCCATCCCTAAGACTATATTGAAAAGCAGAAGATATTTTTATTGTATCCGTCTGAAGTAATTCTAGTTCTTCTGTCAGGAAGATGACTGAAAAAATGACTGCCCTTGAATTTGAAGTTTAAATAGTTCTCTAAGGAATTTGTAGCTTTCAGAAGGTATGGAAGAAGTGTTGTGACAGTTGTTCGCTCTCTGTCTGCAGCTCAATGTTTCCTGCACTCTGAAGATGCCTCCAAGAAGATGCCTCCACCTAAACCTAAAAGGAATCCCAACACTCAGCTCAGCACCTCGTTTGATGAGTGCTACATCCGTAACCATGGCAACAAGAAGTCTTCCTTGCAGTGGGACAAATCTTCATCCCAAAGTCAGAGTCCAGCATCCAGGGACACGGACGAAGAGGAGCCAGTTTACATTGAGATGGTGGGAAACATCCTGCGAGGGCTGAAAGGTCAGGAAGCAGAGGAGGACGACCAGAATGAATCGGTGTACGAGGAGATGAAGTACCCAATGCTGGAAGACTTTCTGCAGGACACAAATGCTGCCATCATTGACCCTGAAGCTTGGTCATCCCGCGGCTCACTCTGTGACATTCCTCCACCTTTCCCAAATCTCCTGACTCACCGCCCACCACTGCTCATCTTCCCACCTGCCCCCGCTCAGTGCTCCCCAAACTCAGATGAGTCCCCCCTCACCCCTTTGGACGTCACACGCCTCCCCATGTTAGAAAACGTCTCCTACAGCAAGTCAGGCAGTGTTGAACAGCCGCAGAGCTCCACTCACTACCGCAAAGAACGAGACCGGGACATGCCCTCCACTCATACCATCACATCTTCTGGTCGCTCCTCAGCTCCACCTCTCCCCTCCAGCCTTTACAAGTCATCCAGCACCACGCACGGTGGTCACGGTTACCCCCGCAGCCAATCAGCATGCCCATCTCCTGTCAGCATGGGACGCTCGCTAACACCTCTGAGCCTGAAGAGGCCACCACCGTATGACACCCTGATGGCAGGAGGAAGTATGCCTCGCTCTTCATCTTCATCTTCATCATCTTCACACAGGGCAGGTGAAGGAGGGGCTAAACTCAGTAACTCCTCCTCCACACATGGGTCCATGCAGAACATGTCCGTGAGGTCACAGACTCCAACAAGTCCACTAGACGAACTCAACAACCTGTTTGCATCAGGTAGACAGGTGATGAAGAGGGGGTCAGGAGGGAGGAAGAGCAGGGAGGGTGAAGGTAAGAGAGTTGCAGAGTATTGCATCAACACCATATTATAATACCTGATGCACATCAAGGACAAGGTTTGGTTTTTGGGGGTGCTGGGGGACTACAAGTCAGAGCAAGTAAACCTGAGGTCACATTCACAATAGTGGCCCAATCCTTTAACAATGCAAACTTTAAACCTTAATACAATTTCAGCAGGTGAGACAAATAACCCTCCACCATGCAGTTGTTATGTAGGGGGATATTATCCACAGAGACAAAACCAGCTTGTGTGTCTGGCTGTAAACATGTTTGTTTCTGCTGTGAAGTTTTAACATGGAAATCTATGGGGACTGACTCACTGCTGGAGCCCCTGCTGGATATATGAGGAACTGTAAGTTTAGGGATTTGAGCCTTGGCTTAATTTTAGTCCCAGAGGTTGATGACTGGTTGCTATTACCCAATGGTGCTCATCCACACGTCTGAAAGAAAAGTATATTAAACAGTTTTGCAAGCTGTTGTGTAACACTGATTACACACTGCGGTTTGTTATCTCAAATACAAAGCAAAACCCAGTCAAACCATGTTTATTATACAAATTAAGTTCAGCACGTTGAAGTGTCCAGTTTATCTCCCACTCTAAAACTGTAAAAGACAATAGAAAAACAGTGTTTAGCTTGTGCGTCTTTATTTACACTAACACCCGCCAGCTTTCCTGAATGCCTCCTCAGTCTCTAATGGTCTTTGGGTCAGCTGCTCAGAAATATAATAAGTATAATAAATAAATATAAGGACAGGTTAATCTGATAAATTGACTAAGAATAAAAAAAAAATCACTCATTTGTAGTCAAATATGAGAGAATACTCAAAAAGCTGTCATTACTTCATTCGGTCTCCAGAGAGACTCTCCACAAGATGTTTTTTTTTTCAGTTTCTCAGATTAACTATAGATAGATATGTCTATATCATTGATTTACAATATTTAAACACCATATACAGTTGTGTATGTGGTTTAGCCAATGTGTATACATTTTCACAGTAAAATATGTGAGTACAGCTACTGTTACCCAGATCTGCTGAATGGAAATAGTGAATGTATTTAGCCAATTTTACCTTCAACTGCACTGGAAAAACACTGCTAAAACTTTAATTGTCTAATTCTATTGTATTGGGTATGATGGCATTAAATTAACAGAATATATGAACAACAGACAGTGACTATAGTTATTGTCTGCTAACAGTATCTTAATTTTTTACATATTTAAGGCACCTAAATCTTCTAATGTACTGGTAGACAACCTACCAATGCATTAGGCATTTAGTTAGTTTTATCTGGATGTACTGATAGCATAGAGTTTTATTTTTTAACAGCTTCCCTTTAAGAAGTACATCTCAGTCTTCTGTACTGCTATATCTCCATGGTGCAGCTATTTCACATTAGAAAAATCACACAGCACACCAGCAAACAAAATGTCACAAAAGACATATTGATAATTTCCCCCACACACCAGGCATTGTGGAACTGGCTTGGTTTGTCCCCAGTTTACCTTCTTTGCTTTCTTCTGACCACAGCTCATGCTATAGGGCCCTCATCTGGGTTGGGGTTTTCTCCAGGACCCAGGTCAGACAGATTACTTTTTCTTTATTTTTTAAAATATTTATCTTTGCTATTAGGCGCTGCATTGTTTTACTCACAGCATGAGTATTATGTAATTTCTTCTTCGTCCTCTTCTGTTTTACTGGCAGTTGGCAACCAATTTATTTGGGGAGGTAGTTGCACTGCCCTCTAGTGGAAGTTATATTCTTGGATTTGTTGGATTTAATGGTTTTGATTCTCGTTATTGTTTTCTGTTTATGTTATAGTCTTAGTTTATAGTCCTTAGTTTTCTGTTACTTTCCCTTCCCCGTGTTCCACATCTAGTTACTCTTGTCTCTGTGCTCCATGTTCTCCCTGTCTTCTCTGTCTGCCGTGTCTCCTTGTTTAGTTGGTGTCTCCATGTCTTATATTTCCTGTTTTACT
The DNA here is from genome assembly GCF_056152115.1 of Neolamprologus brichardi. Taxonomy (NCBI): domain Eukaryota; kingdom Metazoa; phylum Chordata; class Actinopteri; order Cichliformes; family Cichlidae; genus Neolamprologus; species Neolamprologus brichardi. The sequence goes on along the minus strand of NC_142117.1, from coordinate 42,318,731 downwards.
TTGAAGTTCTTGTGTCCTGTGTTTCAGTTTTGCTTCCTCCCCATTTTGTTATATCAGAGGTCGTGTCCAAATTCATGGACTGCATCCTCCTGAGGACCCGGCTTTCGCGGTCTATGTGGACCGGGTCCTCAGAAGGTCGGGTAGGCCGGAAGTAAACGGCTGTGGAATTGGACGGTCTATCTTTCTGATTAGCGTCAGCGCTGTCTCGGTGGAGTTTAATAAACTCGGCCGTCTGCTCCTTGCTATCTAAAATATAACAGGACACTGGAGTAAACTTTCGACCGTCTCACACTTCTGTTTAATCAGTTTTCTGTTTGACGTTTATTCAGCTGTGTGAAAACCACCCGAGGGATTAATAAAGTTTTATTTTATCTTACTTTAATCTCAGCCAAACCGATTTACTCACGAACAAATAAAACACTGAAAAAAGCCAAACAATAAAAATGTAGGTTGTCTAAGTGACTTATATATTACGTTTAACCTGAGTTGCGAAAGTCCGCGGTGATCTGAAAATGATGTGCCGGGAGTTGTGCCATTCTCGGCGGCTTCAGTGACCCTCGAGCTCTCGGCTTGCTATCGAGCTGGTGGGTAACAGACGTCTCCGAAAACGTCGAAGCACTTTTGCAAATATGTAATATCTTGATAAACCGAGCAGATATTTGAAGTTTAAACAGCTACATTTTTTGCCTGAAAATATGTTAAAAGTTTATTTTGTGACCCAGAAAGAATAATAAGAGTAATTTTAAAACTTAGTAGCTGCCGCCATTGTTGGAAACTGGAGTTTGGCTGGGCCGCGCTATGAATTCTGGGATATGGTGGCCACGAAGGACACATCTGACCCATCCTTCAAATTCGGGGAAAAAGAGGACACATTTGTCGGCTGCATTCGGAGGAGTCTACGAATTTGGACAGACTTTGGCGCGTCGCTGTGATGAAATTGGCCTACAAATGCAACCTCAGGAGGATGCAGCCCATGAATTTGGACACGACCAGAGTCCCAGCTGTGTTTCCCTCCTGTTTCCCATTCCCTCGTTACTGCCTGGTGTGTTTAAGCCCTGTGTTTTCCTCTGTCCATTGTCACGTCATTAAATACTCCCTCAGTGCTGTGTGCACCCTCTGTGATGCTCATTCCCATTGTTGCTTCTTGTCAGTTCATAGTTTCTAGCTTCTTTGTTTCTAGTTTCCTGAGTTCGTAATTTTCTAGCGTCTAATTATTATGCTGTGTTCCTTGTATTTGGTGGTCGAGTTTTTACAGCGCAATAAAAGCTGCCTCCTTTATTTCACTCCTTGGTTTCTCGTGAGTCCTGCATTTGGTCCTTCATCCTGCCTGCCACACAGCAAACCTTCACAATCTTGACTGATTTTCATTTCCCACACTCACAGTATACTGTATACTCCTAGATGGCAAATTTACTCTGGACCGGATCTGGCCCAGATGTACCGTAGGCTCTGTAATGGATCTACAAACTGGATCCGAATCAGAATAGCATAGCAGAATGGATCAGAACCAGATCAGGATCATAGATCTGGAGCAAATCAGTTCTTGTATCAGCTCATCTGGCCAGGATTCACTTTGGATCTGTTTATTGTGGCTTGTTGCCGTTTGTTGTGGTCAGCAGTCCAGAGCAGTCAACAACAACAACTACTGAGTATAAGTTAACATTGTACCTTCTAATGTCTGGTTAGAGTGTCTTAAAAATCACACTTTCTCTCTGATAAACAGTTTAATTAAATTCTCACACCTCATGAGAGTTTATTTACAAAGTGTTGGATTCCACTTCAAAGAAAGTTTTAATGCCTAATGACAGCTAACAGTGGAAAAAACAGCAGTTGCTGTCAAAAAACGCTAACTCCATAACCGCATTATTAACTGGAGTTAATAATAGTTGTTAATTTACAAGGCCCAGTAGGGGGCACTAAACTCAAGGCAGAACAGACCTCCCAGCCCATTGTTCGGTTAGTAGTACTAGTTTCAGTCATTGTACAAATGTCCTGTTTATAAGGTTTGAACCTGCAGTCACCTGATCCTGATGAAACGTTTCTCCTACTGAAACGTCCAGATGAACAGAATCAACTCTATGGGAGTTCCTCACTTGGATAATTGAGCATCAAGACAATTACATTTAATTTTTAAATTACAGTTTATGTAATGCCCCTGAAAAGCTCTTAGCTTTACTATCTACTACTACTACTTTCTGAGTTAGCTCTCATTCTTTTCTCTTCCTGGAAATGCAGCAGCTGTATCTTTAGCTAGCAACTCACTGCAAAGACTGCACACAAACAGTTTGTGTTTGCAGATATTTGTTAAACTCATAAAAACATGGCATTTGAAATTACCTGACACTTAAAAAAAAAAAAGTTACTCCCTTTATGCTTGCTCCTCTTCTATACCGCTATCCAGATGCTGAAGCACCACGGACACTGCACCTGCAGTCGCTCCGGCCCCCTTTAACTTACACCTCTGGGACATTTGAAATGTGGTGCTCAGAGATTTCAAGTGCTCTGACACTCAACTCCTTTGTAAAGATGGACGTGGGTCTGCTATGTGAAAGTACGTCTTAACATGGACAACAAAAAGATCAGAGTTATTTCTTGAGATAAAACAGACTACATGCCATAAACGAAAGAGCAGGTCAGATGCACTCGTCTTTCACAGCAACTATCTGAATGTTCATTGGCAGAATAAATATGACTGTCTTTAGGCAGGGGTGGAATATATTATATAGTATATTGTATATAAGAAGAAGTGGACAGCAAATTGATAAGCTGCATGGTTTGGTTTGATAATAGGTTTATTGGGTCAAGGTCTGATGTCACAGGAACTGAGTGTTTCTTTACTTCCTCTGCAGCTTATTTTGCTGCTGTAGACCAATACCAACAAACAACATACAACTGCAAAGTGTATATCTCCCCTTACCTTAGTCTTGAAGTGAATATTTATGTCTTACTCTTCCTATATTTATTGTTGTTCTTTTGCACTGAATGAACTGGAGCCTCATCATCTCGTCTCTCTATATACTGTACTGTATATGGCAGAGATGACAATAAAGTTTACTTTGACTGACTCTTCAGGACTTACTGAGTTGATGTTGTTGTGCCTCTGTAGGAGATGGCAAGTCCAGACATGACAGTAAAGACAGAGATGGACAGTCGAGTCCGGTTTCCAGCAGGATGGGGAGGTCATCTGTCAGTCCCACCATGATGCTGACAGGAGGAGGAGGTGAGTCAGAAAGCAACATCACTGACTTCATGTTTAAGGAGTTTAACTATGAAGAGAAGAGAAAGGTCTGCTGAACATTGTGTCAGTGTGTCTTGAGAGAGAGAGATGTTTTTTACAGTTGTAGCACTCCAACTTCATGCTGCCATTTACAGAAACTTCAAGACAGGTAAAATCAGCTGAAGGACCGTGTTTGCTCTGATATTTTTATGTGCAGCATGTTTTCAGTGAGATAGATTTTGTATGTGCAGCTTGTTCCTGAAAGTAGTGAATGAAGCCCACTTGGTGGGAGTTGTTTAATTAGCCTCAATAAGCAAGCAGAAGAAGACACCCTGCCTGTCATTTGGAGTTATTAAAAGATATGGAGAAGTTCTCAAAACACAAAAATGAAGATAAAAGTGACATTGGAAAATATAGAGCGATGGAGAGAGTACAACCATGCAGCGATTAAAGCTTGGAAGTACTCGCATTACTTTGAGTTTGATTCTGTAAAAAGTGACAGAAACATTAGCGTCTGCAGTGCACTCTACATGGGAAGAAAACTTCTTTCTACAGCGAAAAATTAAATTTCAAATCTGAGCGAGCAGCAAGCACGCTGCCACGGGAATGTGACACTCACAGAGAAACCCCCGGATGCCCCCACTGACATGACCACTGTGGGCAAACCTCCACCCGCCCCACTCCTGCTAAACAGGTGACAATAGATTTAAGTGCTGCTAAATCTTTGATTTTATTTATTTCTGCTGTGTTTTACTTGCATCTATTTGAAAGAGTGTAAACACAAAACATTATTTTATTTTATATGCCGGAATATGCAAAAAAAAGTTTAAATGTTAAAGAATTTCTTCAAGTCAAAGACTGTTGCATATAATTTAATTTTGCTTGATGCGTAAAGTTAGAAGATTAAAACTAATGAAACAAGTTTTAAGAAGAGACTTTTTCATTTGATTCAGTTTGATATGATGGATTATGGAGAAAAAAATAGAACTGGGCTGAAAGGTCTGTTGCTTTACATTACATATTCAGGTTGTGTATCATGTTTTTAAAAAAGTAACTGAGTAATAAGTTACTAATTACATTTGAAAATAAGTAATCAGTAATGTAACAGGATTGGTTTTTTGGAGAAGTAATCAGTAATAAGTAACTAATTACATTTTTTTTTAGTAATTTGAACAACACTGGTCATGAATGGTGCATTGCTTCTGGTTTTTGTACATTATTGCTGGGACAGCAGTTTACATGAAGACATGCTGTTTTGTGGAGAGCTACCAACACAAGCCATGACTCCAGAGAGTTTCCACTGCATTGACAACTACTTATGGGGACTTCATTTTTCTGGCAGTGGGTTAAGGTGTGTCAGCTACTAGCACCTGCTTAACTCTTCTTATTTTACTTCCTAATCCCCACTTTGCTATTAGACACGTATGTTTGGGGGCCTTTAATAAGTGTGACACTGAAAAGATGTCCAAGGTAAGAAGACAAACTGAGAAGAAAACTGCTGCTGAGAGTGGTGCTAGTGCTGGCCTAGCAGAGGATGCTAGTGCTGCCCTGAACCCGACGCTTGTCGCCTTGCTTGAACAGCACAGAACAGCCATAGCTGCAGATTTTAAGCCTACATCTTGATGTAATTAATGATAAGCTGGACAAGATGGACTAAATGTGAAGGGGGAGAGAGGGGGAGAACAAACTTTTCAAAACTAAACTTTCTGACCTGGAGAGCAGAAGCAGAGGGCCGAACATTCGTCTGGTGGGTTTGCCGGAATCAGTGGATCTGGGTCCACAGCGAGTACTGTGGACACAAGCTCCAGTTCTAAATGGACTACAACGCAGACTTCGAAAATCAGCGAGCCCAGTATATGGATGTTATGGCCGAGTTGTATAGGAGAGGCCTCCAACCTTCCCTATTCTTCCCCGCCAGACTTCGGATTACTCTTCCAGATGGAAATAACCGGCGACCGGAGTCAGTTGATGAGGCTACCCGCTTTATTTAATCCTTTGAGGAAGACCAACGCTCTCCATCCTGAGGTGGATATTGTAGCCGGTCAGTGCACTCACCTTAAATCACCAGTATAATAGGTCAGACTGGTCTGCGCAGCACCCTCGATCTGACTGATACTGTACAGCCGTGCTGTTAGTATAGTATTGTGTTCTTTGCTGTTCATTTTAAGGAAAACTTGTTTGTTGTGTGGTTGCTTTGGTCTTGTTGTGTTTTGTTTCTCTTCTTCATCACCTTTAAATATGGGCCCTGCTTTAAGATTTGGGGGTTAACGTTTAATGGTGCGGGTACAAGGCGTACGTGGTAGTGGTACGGGGGAGTACTTAGCTAGTATGGGAAGCGAGCAGGGGCTTAGACAGTTGCTGTTCAGTGCAACCTGCTGAGGTAATATTGGTGGTTGGTATTGTTTTAGTTTCCTTTACGTTGTGGCATGTTATTGTATTTTATTTCTCGGGTGGGGTTTGTTGTTGTTGTTGTTGTTTTTGGGCTGTGAGTTTGTGAGAAAGCTCTGCAGGTTGGATCCATTGTTGCTCACAGATGAACAATTTGTCTTTAATATTTCTTGTAAAATTAAAACGTTACTTAGTGAGAATGGGACACCTGGTATGCCAAACAGGACGGTATGGGAGGCTTTAAAGGTGTTCCTGAGAGGAGAAATAATTTAATTGGCAGCATCTCAAAGGCAGTGTGCAGAATGGGAGCAGAGGCTTATTTCAGACCAGATTATGAGCATCAACAGGCAGTACGGTCAATCACCATGACTGGCGCTGTACAAAGAACGCCTGAGCTTACAAACCAAACTCACACTACTTTCAACTCAGCAAGTGGAAGGATGTCTGATTATCAATCAATCAATCAAAGCTTTATTCGCCACATGCAGGTTGCCCAGCAATGAAATGGGACGACCCCCCCCCCCCCAACCTTACACACACAACACAGACATCACATGGGGATACAGGTCGGAGATCGGTAGCGTTACAGAAAAACACTCCCATTGTAGTGTACATTTCAAAGTACAAGAGGAAAAAAAAGAGACCTCTACTCATGCTGTGCTTCCATGGTAGGACAGCATGAACAGGAAACAAAAAACTCCTCTGCACAAAAAGCACATAAATGTCCACAGCACAACATTGTGAAAGACATGACAAGCCACAGGATTGGGTGGGGGGTGAGGAGTAATCCGAAGCGAACACAGCAGCCGCCCTGCACAGCGCTACCATTCTCTTATCATTGCTTAACATTGTACCGATTTTACCGTGAACAGTATAATATGGCCCAGCCCTACCAGGCTTTCTCACTTCAAAGCCCAATTGCAGCAAACCACCTATTTGTTCCTTCAATGACAGATAATGCTTTTCACATCTGGCACAGAAAGGGTCTAAAATCTTTTGCTGACTTGGATGTAGAAGGACAATTTGCAAGTTTTTCTCAAATATCCACTAAATTTGCCATTGCTACGTCTCAGTTTTTTCATTTTTTACATGTCAGACACTACGTGCAGACTATGACAGCACAATTCCCCTAAAAACCTCCAGACAATCCGGTAGATTATGTTGTAATGGTCAGTCCAACCTCCAATATCAGCCTCGTACAATCTAATCTCCCACTTACAATGTTCTTCAGTAGCTGCCATCAAATGTAAATGGGAACAAGACCGCGGTCGTGGGGCGATCGTGGCTGAAGAGTTGGGAGTTCGCCTTGTAATCGGAAGGTTGCCGGTTCGAGGCTTGGACAGTCTCGGTCGTTGTGTCCTTGGGCAAGACACTTCAACCGTTGCCTACTGGTGGTGGTCAGAGGGCCCGGTGGCGCCAGTGTCCGGCAGCCTGTCAGTGCGCCCCAGGGTGGCTGTGGCTACAATGTAGCTTGCCATCACCAGTGTGTGAATGTGTGTGTGAATGGGTGGATGACTGGATATGTAAAGCGCTTTGGGGTCCATAGGGACTAGTAAGGCGCTATATAAATGCAGGCCATTTACCATTTACCTTAACTTTCATATCACAGATGAACTGTGGGACTCTGTCCTCGGCCAAGTTCACAATATATCGATGTGTGCTCAACACACTCTCATTCAATTTAAGATAGTTCATCGGGGGCATTGATCCAGCGCTAAGCTGGGGTGTATATACCCAGAGGTGGATCCAATCAGTAGAAGGTTTGGGGGTGGTACATTACTTCATATGTACTGGTCCTGTCCTTTGTTGACCAACCTTTGGACCTCTGTTTTCCAAACAATGTCTGAAGTCCTCAAATTAAACTAGAGCCACTCTGTGCTATGTTTGGTGCAGACCTGAAGCTGCCCAACTCCAGACTCAGAGCACTAAACCTTTCATTACTGCTGGTCAGACAGCTATTTCACTAAAGTGGAAAGACTCTTTTCCCCCCTCGCATGTGCAATCTGTAAAAGATATAATGTCCTGCACGACTTTAGAAAAAATCAGATATACAGTTCGTGGGTCAAAACACACATTTTATAAACTGGGGTCCCCTTTCTGGATTTCTTTGAAAACCCACGACTATTGTTTCTGAGTAACCCACGGATTCTCCCCCTTCCCCGTTTTTTCTTTTTCCTGTCTATTTGTTTGGTTATTTGGTTTTATGTTTGGTTATGTGTTTTTCTTTATATATTTAGTCGCTGCCAGTTACTTGTTGTTTAATGGTCGGGGAGGGAACGGAATGTGAAAATTCTGAAGTACTTTGTATTACACGTTGCTCTGAAACCTTTGTCTAATAAAATGACTTTTGAAAGAAAAGACAACTACTTCACTGAGAACGACCTGGACTGGCAGGACAGTGTTGGGGTATGCAGTGATGGTGCAGCTTCAATGACTTGCAGGCATCACAACATCATGTTCTTGATCGTGCACCAGCAGCTAAATGGACCCAGTTTTCTCCACCATGAAAGCCGCAGCAAAAAAGATTTCACCAGAGTTCCACGAGGTGATGGATGTAAGTGTGAAAAACATCAACGTCATTAAAAATAATGCTGTGAACTCCAGATGTTTTGACGAGCTTTGTGAGGACATGGAAGCAGATCGTGTCCAGCTCTCTACCACGGTGAGGTGAGATGGGACAGGAATGGTCCTCAAGCGTTTGAGGAAAGTTGAAGTTTCCTCTTGAAAGTTGAAGCTTTCAAGAGGAAACTTGCGTTGTAGAATTAGAGGGCCCAGGAGACGACGATGGACATGTTTCCACTTTTGTCTCACATCTCGGAAAACTCCCCTCAGGTAAAGGTCCGTGACTCTGTCAGCACGTTTCACAACTGACACAGACATTTGATGATCCCTGAGGATCCCAGAGAAGGACATGTGTGGATTTTGGACCCATTTCCTGTGGATCCCACTGTAAATGTTGCTTTGCCCTCACATCTGGACTCACAGCTTCTGGAAGTTTCCACCAACAGCACTTTAAAGTTGCAGTGGAGCAAACTTGATGTGGGCTCCTTCTGGAGTGCTGTCTCAAAGGAGGACCCGTGTCTGGCACTAAGAGCTGTGAAACTCCTCCCATTCACAACTACATATCTGTGTGAATCAGGATTTTCCATTGTGGTCACAACCAAGACCAAAGCCCGAAACAGACTCGGAGAGTGATCCTTTCCCCAACCCTACCCAGACCGGATCTGATCGTGTCTCAGAGGCAGGCTCAGGTGTCTCAGGTAAAGGGGAGTTACCTGCTGTGACTGTACATTTGTCTTAAACATAAAGAGTAACTTCTGGTTCTGCCAATGAAAAACGGTTTACTGCTGAAACTCACAGATTATATGTCACGGCTGGGGCAACAGTCATGTGGTGTAATGAGAAAAGGACCCAAAATGCAGGTACTGGCTGGGGTGCGAGTGAGTGTTTATTTACAGTGACAGCGAAGTACAAAAACAGGAAATAAGGAACAGGGAGCTAATAAAACCTCGACTGGGCAAAACTAATAAACAAACCTGAAAACATAAGGACACGGGATGATACACGGAGATGACATGGAGAAAGCAGGGGAGACACGGAGAAAGACGGAATAACACAGATGAACCGACGGTGAGCGCAGGTAGATACACACAGAAGGGAATAAGGAATGGCCCAAACAGGATGGAGACCAGACCATGGAAATCAGAAGAAATTAAAAAATAATAACAATAAACTCAAAACGCTGGGTCACCGACCCGGGACCGTGACTTTATAGGGCTATATTTTTATTTGCGCTTTGTTTACATTCTATAACAGTTTATTTATTTAGTCAGAAAATTATTTTGAATGTATTTATTTTATCATCACATTATTTATCCAGTTTTTTCTTCTCTTTTGCTGTAGTAAAATTGAATTATGAATTATTTTTGTGTAATTAAGCCTGACTGGAGCCTTCAGTTTGATTCCCATGAAAGTTAACCTGTTTGGCATTTTGTTCTTTGTGCAGGTTCACATACACATAATAAATAAATGTCTTTGTGATTGTTACATTGCATCATGTCTTCATCATGTTTATTTGACAAGGTTTTAGTCGTTAAAATGAAGTAGATTGGATGTAGTTATTAACGCCAATTTATTCAGTGTCAGTAATAGCCCAAACCTCGGGCCACTGTGTAGTGGAAAGGTTGGGCCCCGAGGTAAAAAAAAAAAAAGGGTAAGAACTATTAAATTCCTCTGCGCTATACTTCCTGTTTTTTGCACAAGACGTGCAGTCTACTCTGTGACTTTTGGCCTACATTCTAACTCACAAGGGCGTTTTCCTACACTGGGCTCTATAAAACAATATAAACAGAAAATAAGCATTAAGAATATATATTTATTTCATAACAGAACCCCTGGAGGACTGAAAATCTACACAAACATATGTGCACCGAGGTGATGTCTCTTTGAGTTTACTGACGATCACTGATCTGTATCTGCAGAACCAAAGTCTGCGGGTAAGCTCGGCCGTTCAGCTTCGACTTCAGGAGTTCCTTCACCAGGTGGCACGCCACATCGTCATCTGCATGAGCCGCATCACCTTGCCCTAAGCCAGGTACAGCATGTGTAAAGCACCTGTTTGCCTGTTTATTGTCTGTGTTACATGTTGAGATGATAATGACCTGAAATATTTTTACACAGGTTTTAACTGAACAAGAGAAAATAAAACAACTTGAGAGTAAACGAAGCTTTGGTCCATCAGCTGAAGTCTGACAAGATGTGCACACGTTTTTACTAATTTAGACTTTTGTATCATTCATGTCAAATATTTCAATCTTTTGGATTTATCTTTCATTTTGAAACTAACAGCATGCGGTTAAATGCTCCAGTACTTATGCTGTAGTTCCTGTAGTGATACAAAGTTAAATGCTAATACTAACATTACATTAACATTACACTAAACTAACAACAACACTGTTCAAATTGACTCTGAAATTAAAACCTTTTAAATCATAAAAGATCGAATTAAAAGTGTCAGTAAACTTTTTACCTGAACATGTGGATGTAACCACACCTACTTCCACCAATAACAACTCCCACTAATATCTATCCCACTTCTTTAACATGTAAGCAAAACTTAAATTCATTTATTAACAATGATTATGTTGTACAATATGGTTGTTTCTATAATTATAATCTTATTATATTTGTTTATAATATAATCAAAATGTATGAATGTCAAAGTGATCCTCATACACGAAAGCTGCTGTGATCATTTCACACGTACACACAACCGTGAGCTAAAGTCATCTAATTAAAAACATGTTATTGTCTTCTCTGTCTGTCTTTCTGTGTGTGTGTGTGTGTGTGTGTGTGTGTCCATCCATTCACTTATCTATCTCATAAAAAAGACAATAAAAGAAAAAAGACAATAAAGCTTAAAGTATTAACTGTAACTGTTAATATTGACACAAAGACAGATTCATCAGGATGCCACATCACAGAGTAACATCCAATCACATGCCAGACTGATAATGCCTACTGTTGCTAAATGAAAAGGGGGACAAAAACAACACCAAGAGGCACAAAACACAATAAACACTAAAAATAAAACCAAAAATGGCACCAATAGATGAAAAAAAACAACGCAAAAACACCACAAAACACCACAAAGAGGCGTCTTGACGAATGCTCAATCATTCAGGTAAGGAAATCCCAGAGAGTTGATTCTGTTCATCTGGACATGCACTCTGTGGGAGTGGCACAATGCTGTCATGGTCCTGGATCAGTGACCCAATGTTTTGTAGCTTTTTCATTTGTGTTTCTTGACTATTTGTTATTTAGGGTTGTCACTGTTAATAGTGTTCTATTTATTTTATTTATTTATTTATAAAGCACGTTTAATAACAACAGGGAGCTGACCAAAGTGCTGCACAAAGTAACAGTTAAACAATGACTGACAACAACGACAGGTAAGAAAATTAAAATTAGGATAAAAGAATTGGTAACTCACACAGTTTCGAAAGCCAGAGTAAAAAAATATGTTTTAAGATGCGATTTAAAAAGAGTGACAGTCGGGGCCTTTCTAACGTGGAGAGGTAGATCATTGCACATTTTCGGTGCCACAACCGCAAACGCCCGATCTCCTCTATGAACCATCCTAGACTTATGTAAGGAGCAGGTGATCGCTTGATCGAAGGGCTCTAGAGGGCGTATAAAGCTGCAATAGGTCAGACAAATAGTCCGGTGCCTGGCCAATTAGCACTTTATAAGTCAAAAGTAAGATTCTGAATTTAATTCTAAAACGCACTGGAAGCCAATGAAGGGAAGCACCGGAGTGATATGTTGGTGTTTCTTCACTCGAGTGAAAAGGCGAGCTGCAGCATTCTGTACCAGTTGGAGCCGGGCCAAGCTGGACTGACTGACACCCACATATAGTGAACTGCAGTAATCCAGTTGAGATAAAACAAACGCATGAATGGCTCGTTCCTAAAAGATAAAATAGGAGCTTGGATAGGAGCCTTAATTTTAAAAAGGACCGCTGGACAACTGAATTAATTTGTTTCTTGAATGTAAGTTTGCTCTCCAAGAAAACCCCAGGACTGTTCTAGTCATTCCTGTTCTCAGGGTTTGTATTTTGAGCTCCTTCTGTTCTGTGTGACTGTGCCTGCCCTCGTCCCACGTCTCCATGTTTCCTCCCTGTTGCCATGTCTGACGTCTTAGAGTTAAGTTTGAGTCTGTGCATACCCGTTGTATTTCCTGTCTTACTTTGAAGGTCCACGTCTAGTTTTTCTTCCCTAGTCTCATTAGCCCTGATTTCTCCCAGCTGTGTTTCCCTCCTGTCTCCTATTCCCTGGTTACTCCACTGTGTATATAAGCTGTGTTTTGTCCTGCGTGTTGCTGGTTTGTCTGCATGGTCTCAGTGTGACTCTGTGTCTTCTGTGGATGTAGGTTTAGGTTCCCCTTTGTTTCTGAGCATCCATTCGCCGCTCCTGCTCACTTATAAATAAAAGCTCACTCATCCCATCAAAGTCAGCGCCTGTGTTTGGGTCCTTACCGCACCTCCACACGTCTGCCGTCGCAGCTGTGACAAATATGCTCAATACGCTATGTCCAGATAAACAGAAGCAACTGTTTGGTAATACAAAGAGACCAAAAAACCCACAAAGACCCTCAAAATTACAACAAAAATAACACAAAGAGGAATGGGACAAAAAGGGACCCAAAAAATCCCCAAAAAACAGCAACAGGACACCACAAACCAAAACAAAACGACATAAAATATGATTGCTGTTTAATTTATATATATCTCACAACAGTAGTCATGTGAAGGTGGTTTTTATTGTAATCTAATGATACAGAAAAAGCCCCGACCCGCTATGAGCAAGCACTCGCCGACAGTGGGAAGGAAAAACTCTATTTTAGGAGACAGAAATCTCTGGCAGAATCAGGCTCAGGCAGGGGGCCGTGATCTGCCATAACCGCTGGGAGTGAGGGCAGAATGACAGCCATAGATTCATCACTGTCATGGGTAGGGATGGGTACCCATGATGGCACCAGTTTTGACATAAACGGTAGTAACCAGACCGAAAAGCAGCGCACATTTCGGTGCTTTATTTCGGTGCTTTATTTCGGTGCTTTTTTTCGGTGCTTTTTTTTCCTGAGATGTCACACACTTTGGATTCCAGCCAATCATTTTACCTTTCCAAGTGTAGCAGCCCTTGGCATCAAGAACGACAGAAGAGTCTCTAACGGGTGCAGCCATTTATTTCCTCACCACATCCGGCTCATTCTCTGGACATTGAGCACCGTGAAAACTATAAAATAAGAAAAAATTGATAACCGTACAGTCCTTTTGAACTATAACAATGAGTAATAACAACAATGAGCTTAAGTGAATTCAGGTAAGTTCAAACAAGTAATTCTGAGATATACAGTCACAGATTAAATAAAACAAAAAGGGTTACTTCAAACAGCATCAAGGAGTTATACAGTTCAGTTAAATAAAATATAGCAACAGATCACCTCTTATCACATACCTCAGTCCGCTTGCCAAGGGTGCAAACTCCGGTAAACACTTAACACTTTGGCCCGTTTCTCATGGGGTGCTGCTAGCTTGCATGACACACATGTCTAGCTAAAAAATAGCACATAAGTAAGTAACGTAAGTAAAGAATAAAAGGTTTTCAGATAGCTCACAATACAAACGCAGCAACATACCTTACATTAGAAACACACTTATCATACTTATCAAAGTATTATCGTAACTTACATGGACTTTGTACAATTTATTCCTGCCGCGATAGACCGCTCCATACATGTTACGGGGCATGCCTCTGAGCACATCTGTCCTTAGTGCGACTGCGCATATAGTTCCGACAACCCCCGCAAGGATGACTTATGGTACAGATCAGCGGTTCATTACACTCCCACCAATCATGCTATGAATTACAAACTAGCTAATCATACATGATTTGAACAACAACAAAATGAAACCACTTCAACCAATATACAGGTGTACAAACATCATAGAGCAGGTTCCACCTGGACTGTTACATTGTTTATGTCAGTTCCTCTCATATAATAACATAGTTGTTATTATTCTCTTTCAACAAGAACCACCAGTTTTTGAATAGGCCGCTCGATAATGGGGGGCTTGAAAGCACGGTCCTGTTTCTTGGTCTGACTTTGGACCCCTACTTGAACCTTGACCCGACGGACTAAACCATCATCGCCTTCGATAGTTTCAACGATACGCCCCAGTTGCCACTGACACCTTGGTAACATATCTTCCTTGATGATAACAATGTCATTCACTTTTAGATTACGGCGGGTTTTGTGCCACTTCTGTCTTGTGGAGACATTCATGAGGTATTCTCTTTTCCACCTACCCCAGAACTGCTCAGTTAAGTATTGTACTCTACGCCACCTCTTCGCTGCATACAAGTCTTCTCTCACAAATTTCCCAGGTGGTGGTAGAGCAACTTTGGACTTCATCAGTATAAGATGGTTCGGAGTAAGAGGTTCAGGTGCCTTTGGGTCGCAGATACTGCCCACAGTCAAGGGGCGGCTATTTACAATAGCCATGGCCTCATAAAACAAAGTTCTAAGAGAGGCATCGTCTAGTCTTCCTGCACACTGAGCGGTAGTGGCATTTAGCACATTACGAATGGTCCTAATTTGGCGTTCCCAGATGCCACCAGCATGACTTGCAGAAGGAGCATTGAAAACAAACTCACACTGTTTGTCTGCCAGGAAAGCCTCCAGTGCCTGCATGTCACATTGTTTGAGAGCCTCTCTGAACTCATTTCTGGCTCCTACAAAGTTTGTGCCTTGGTCACAGCGGAGTTGGCAAACAGCTCCTCTGAGGCTGATGAAGCATCTAAGGGCATTGATGAATGCATCTGTTGATAGGTCTTCCAGCATCTCGATATGGACAGCACGTGAAGACAGGCATGTAAAGATAAGCCCATACCTTTTGTACTCCTTACGGCCCCGCTTGGTGGAAAATGGACCAAAGCAATCCATACCAGAGTACGAGAAAGGAGCAGAGGCTTCAGTCCTTTCTTTCGGGAGCTCTGCCATGCGTTGCTCCTCGGTGGGGCGCCGAAGTTTTCGACATTGCACACATTTATGTATTAACTTGGCAACTGCTTTGCTTCCCCCAAGCACCCAAAACCCATTTGCTCTGAGTTCTGCTAGGGTTTGACTGCGACCCTGATGACAGATGGTGGCATGGTAATGAGACAGTATTAGTCTTGTAATGTGACTTTCCTTTGGAAGGATAACCGGGTGTTTTAGTTCTCGACTGAGCGTTGCCTTTGTCAGTCTTCCACCGACACGAAGTAGTCCTTCATCTAAGATGGGATCAAGACAGCTTAGGGGGCTAGAACATGGAAGAGAGTTGCCCTTCTGAAGTGTCTTTATGTCTTGCAAAAAGGCTTGTTGCTGAACCAGACCGATTACTAGCTCACAAGCTTTTCTCCTTTCCTCTACCGTCACAATGCTGCTGACACGATCTGCCTTCATGCCTAGTCTCTTAATTCTTGCAACTACTCTAATGAGCGTTGTCCAGCTGGAAAAGCGGCTTAGACGGTTCAGAATGTCATTTTGCTCATTGGCATGGGTGGCAAAGGTTTTCACCGATTTAACTTCAGGGTCACAAACTAGCAAATCTGGTGAAAAATGTAGTGTTGGGTGTATCTCAGGTTTCCATAGAAATTTAGGACCTGATAACCAGTTCGTTGACAGAATGTCCCCTGCACATAGACCTCTCGAAGCGTGGTCAGCTGGGTTTTCTGCCGTATCCACATAGTGCCACTGAGCAGGGTCTGTGGTTTCTCGGATTAGCTGAACACGATTTGCGACAAACACATGGAATCGCCGTGCCTCATTGTTGATGTAGGCCAATACAACTTGGGAATCAGTCCAAAAGAATTCCTCGTCAATCTGCATGCCGAGCTCTGTTTTTAACATGACGCTTAGCCTTGCGGAGATTACTGCAGCCGAAAGCTCCAGCCTTGGGATGCTCATGAGCTTTGTTGGTGCAACTCTTGCTTTGGCTAACACAAGGCTACAGTGTACTTCATCCTTTCCATTCTTGTATCTGAGGTAGGAACATGCACCATAACCTATGTTACTAGCATCTGAAAAGTGATGCAGTTCCACCCTCACTATGTTGCCAAAATCTGGAGGATGGTAGCATCTGGGTATCGCTATTTCCTTTAGCCTGTGTAGATCCCTTTTCCATTGCTCCCACCGTGCATGTAGGCTATCGGGGAGCTGATCATCCCAACCTATGCCCATGCGACACAGCTCCTGGAGAATACATTTACCACTCAGGATAAAGGGAGCTACAAGACCAAGAGGGTCGTAGAGGGAGGAAACTGCAGACAGGATACCACGACGAGTTGAGGGTTGATCCCTTTTGTCAATGTTGAAGCTGAAGGTGTCACTTTCTATTGACCACTGAATTCCAAGTACGTGACCCTCCGCTGTTGAATCCAGGCTAAGGTTGAGAGGTCCAGTGGTTACTGCCCTTTCTGAAGGCGCAACACCACATAGCGCCTCCACCTTGTTCGAGTTAAATTTGTGCAAGTGTAAACCACCAGTCTTACACAGCTGTTGTGCATTGATAATCAGGTCTGTAGCTTCTCTGACTGATGGGACACTAGTTAGTCCATCATCAACGTAAAAGTTCTTTTCAATGAAAGCAGCCGCCGAAGGATAATCGGCTTCGCATTGCTGTGCAAGATATTTAAGGCCGAAATTGGCACACCCTGGAGAAGAACCAGCACCGAAAAGGTGCACTGCCATTCGATACTCTTGGGGTTCTGTTTCCAGCTGACCGCCCTTCCACCATAGGAACCTCAGGTAGTTCCGCATGTTGGGTGGGACATAGAACTGATGGAACATTTTTTCAATGTCGCAGGTGATGGCTACTGCTTCCCTCCTAAAGCGGCAGAGAACTCCTACTAGAGAGTTTATCAGATCAGGGCCAGTCAATAAGGTGTCATTCAGAGAGATGCCCAGAAACTTGGCTGAACAGTCGAAGACCACCCTAAGTTTATCTGGTTTCCTAGGATGGTACACCCCATGATGTGGGATGTACCAAATTGTCTCTCCCGCCTGTGCCGGGGGGGCTGGTTCTGCAACACCTTTGCTGATGGTTTCCTCCATGAATGCTGTGTAATGGTCATGGTACTGCCTGTTGGACCTTAACTTCCTCTTGAGGTGTTGCAAACGAGCTTCAGCCAGTCGCTTGTTGTTTGGCAGCATGGGTGGAGAGCTGCCCTTGAAAGGAAGTGGCATCTCATAGTGTCCATCCTTCCTTTTTGTGATCGTGCTGCCGAGGAGTTTTACAAAATGAACATCATCTTGAGAAACATATTTATCTTGATAGTTTCTTTCACTGAAATCCATTTCTAGGACCTTTAACACATCATTGACCGGAGGCAATGGCATTTCCTTTACTGCCACTCTGTGCGCAAAGCTCTGATGTTCCTTTCTATCAAGATATGGATTTGATGATCCTATGATGCTCCAGCCAAGCACGGTTCTTTGAGCGAATGGATGGTTTTCTGACCCTACAATGACTTCTAGAGGGGCCAGTGCTGATGGGCAATCATAGCCAATCAGCAATCCCACTTCACAGTCTTGAAGTGGCTGCAGCTTGTTTGCCAATTGCCTCAGATGTGGCCACTGAAGTGCGGTGTCCTTTGTAGGAATGTGAGACTTATCGACTGGGATGAAATCCCTTGTGTATGCCTGGCGTAGCTGAACATGCGACTCACTATGGAGCCCACGAACTTGCAATCCACAAGCCACTTTACTAGCTATGACTGTGTCTACTGCTGTCATTGTACTGAGCTTTAATTGCACAGGCTGAGTCTTCACGTCTAGTGCAGAGACCAGATCTCCCAAGATGAAAGTTGAATCGCTCTGTGTGTCGAGCAGAGCATATGTGAGAATCTCACTGTGGGGGTCTTCTGCCAATGACACAAAAACTGGAACAATGCTAGACGTAGCTGAGGAGTATCTTGTCAATGTGTGTGACATGACATTGCGGACTTCCTTTGTCTCATTTCCTGCAGATGGTGAGTCACTGTTTAACATTTCACTGGCTCCCTCAATTCTCTCTATGTGCAAGCAAGTTGGATGATTTCGACCACATTTAGTGCATGTGTGCCTTCTTTTGCATTCTTTACTAGTGTGACCCTTTCTTAAACAGCCGAAGCAAAGACGGTTTTCACGAATGAAAGCTCTCTTTTCATCAGGAAGCCTTGTGGCAAAGGTTGGGCACTTTGCGACACCGTGTGTTTCATCGTTGCAGACGAAGCATGGTGGTCTTGGCTTTGAAATTAAGGTCCCTGGTTTACCTGCAGAGTGCTTAGCTTGAGCACTGGTGCTGAGTGCCTTGGTTCTCTTAGGAAGCCTTTCGTCTGTTACTTTAGTGGTTAATAAGAAGGGAGAAGCAATGGGGTTGCAGGCTATTCTAGCTTCCCTTTGTAGAAATCTGGTGAAATGAGCAAATGGTGGATACTCTTGACATCTGTCTAGTTCATCCACAACAACGCGACCCCATCTGCGTACCAGCCATTCGGGCAGTTTTTTGAGAAGTTTATGATTTTCTTCGCAATCATTTAGAATTGCCAGCCCTTTAACATGAGGGATGGCCTCGGTGCAACTTTGAAGGAAATCTGAAAACTCTCTGAGGGCTACTGGGTCATTGGGAGCTATTTTTGGCCATTTCATCAGTTTATCCCTGAAAGCCTTTTGGACGACAAATGAACTTCCATACCTCTCCTGAAGAATCTCCCAGGCACCCTGATATGCATCTTCTGAGTTTCGATAGAAGAATCCTTCAACCGCTTTCCGTGCCTCACCTGCAAGATAACTTTTCAAGTACAACATTTTTTCACAGGCGGGGAGGGGTTTGTGGCCAATCAATGCCATGAAGGATATTTTCCAGTCTATAAACTTTAAAGGGTTACCAGTGAACACTGTGGGTTCAGGTGCAGGCAGACGGTTGGAGACAAACAAGCTTGCAAGCTCCTGTGTTAAGCTGACCTCCTGTTGCTTTTGCAAAATCTCAGGTGGTGCACACTGAGGTCGAAATGATTCAGCCTGTGGATTCAATGGATTCTGAGATTCAATGATTTGGCTATCAAGTTGTGATTTGTCATCTGGTTCATACTTAAGGCTTTCCAATCCGTCGTAGTTGTTGTAAGCTCTCACTCTGGCTGCTGCTACTTTTACCTCATTTTCTGCCTGTAGCTGTTGCAGTTTAGTTCTCTCTTCCTCTAGCTTTGCTGTCATTTCTGCAATCATTTGTGCTTCCTTGATTTTCCACTCATGCTCTAGGCTACTCAACTTGGCTTGCTGTTCATGTATTCGTTGCATTGCCTTCGCCTGTTCTAGTTTAGCTGCAAGGTCAGCTTCGGCATCCACACGTTTGCTAGAAGTCGTAGAGGTGGCTCTGGAGTATGAATCTGAGCCCTTTGAATGCTCTGAAATAACTGTTTCTGTTTCAGTTTTCCCAAAAACAGATCCATACTCCTCCTTACTTAATATCATCCTTACACGCTCCTTCTCGAGCCTGTCATTAAAAATCTTATCTATATCTTCTAGTCGTTTACTAATGAGATCACAAATTTCTGTTGTTAGGGCAACACATGCATCCATTTTCTTGACAACATCTGGAGTAGAAGTATGATTACGTCGGATAGGCTCATACAGTTCATGCACTAATGCTTCTTTAGCCTTAATGTCTGTTTGTGTTCTAACAAGGTCTTCGTTTGAGCAGAAACCTTTCAGCTTTGTTCTAACTCCTCTTGCTAACTCCTTCCAGGACTCATATGCCTTGCTAAATGACCTTTCATTTTTCTTGGCTTCCTGTTCATGCATCTCCTGCCCCTTTTCTGTTAGTCTTCGCTCTCTGGAGCTGGACCTGGCCTGTTGTGCCTCTGTAGATTTGTCTATTTCTTCAACGGGGGACAACATTATTATTAATTTTATTTTTTGGCTTGTTGCACCTGCCCTTTTAAGTGTATATATCTGAACTTAAATGGGTTGAGTGGTGGTTTCAGACTTATTAACACTCAACTTAGATATTTACACCTTTAACCTCACAGACTGGCAACGAAACCCAAATAATTTAACACATAATAATACTAATGATGCCCTCAAATCAGACAATTTGCCACTTAAGTTTTTACAGAAGTACAACTGATAGCATAAAGCCCAGATTCAGTCTTAGACATTCTGATGCAAGAAATGTGGGATATTCAGCATCACAAGTTTACATGCTACTGTGTTAAATACAGAAGAGGTCTTTCTTTCTTGCATTACTTTAGACTGCCATGTTGAAGATCATTTGCTCACACAGCTTACAAGATGCAGATGTGCATGACATTGTATTTATAATGTCCATATTTTGAGTCCTTTACTGATCCAGCAGTCTCTGGGTGATGCGATACATTCCTTTACTCACAGTTCGACGAAAGAATAAGACGAGTGTAGATGGCTGCAAAGCAGCGATGAGTTTTCACTGTAGCAGCCCTTGGCATCAAGAACGACAGAAGAGTCTCTAACGGGTGCAGCCATTTATTTCCTCACCACATCCGGCTCATTCTCTGGACATTGAGCACCGTGAAAACTATAAAATAAGAAAAAATTGATAACCGTACAGTCCTTTTGAACTATAACAATGAGTAATAACAACAATGAGCTTAAGTGAATTCAGGTAAGTTCAAACAAGTAATTCTGAGATATACAGTCACAGATTAAATAAAACAAAAAGGGTTACTTCAAACAGCATCAAGGAGTTATACAGTTCAGTTAAATAAAATATAGCAACAGATCACCTCTTATCACATACCTCAGTCCGCTTGCCAAGGGTGCAAACTCCGGTAAACACTTAACACTTTGGCCCGTTTCTCATGGGGTGCTGCTAGCTTGCATGACACACATGTCTAGCTAAAAAATAGCACATAAGTAAGTAACGTAAGTAAAGAATAAAAGGTTTTCAGATAGCTCACAATACAAACGCAGCAACATACCTTACATTAGAAACACACTTATCATACTTATCAAAGTATTATCGTAACTTACATGGACTTTGTACAATTTATTCCTGCCGCGATAGACCGCTCCATACATGTTACGGGGCATGCCTCTGAGCACATCTGTCCTTAGTGCGACTGCGCATATAGTTCCGACAACCCCCGCAAGGATGACTTATGGTACAGATCAGCGGTTCATTACACCAAGCATAGTAGGCGGGCCCAGGTACGTACGTTCTTTTAGAGCAGAGCTACAGATTAAAAATGCCCAAGGCCCATATGAAATACTACAGAGCTCGTTGTAAACACATTAGGAAACTGATGAAGCCTCGAACCCTTTGTTCAAAGCAATGTCAATTCACGACGGTCACACGACTTAAAACCCATCAGATCCACAAACAGGCAGAAAATCATATTATTGTTTACAACATGACAACATGATTGGTAATAGAGTTATGTATTCAGAGATACAGTTAGTATACAAGATTATACATAATACTGTGTGTGTGTGTGTGTGTGTGTGTGTGTGTTTTGCTGACTCATTTTAAATGTATCTTACTGTTTTTTACAAAAAAAAAAAAGAACTACACTTTTTACACTTTTACAAAGTATAAAATTGTAAACAAATAATCAAACAAATAAATAGACCTGGTCCAGCCCTAACAAAAGGAAAGTTTGAAGCCTAATCTTGAAAGTAGAGATAGTGTCTGTCTCCTGAATCCAAACTGGAAGCTGGTTCCACAGAAGAGGGGCCTGAAAACTGAAGGCTCTCCCTCCCATTCTACTTTTAAATACTCTAGGAACAACAAGTAGGCCTGCAGAGCGGGAGCGAAGTGCTCTAATAGGGTAATATGGTACTACAAGGTCATTAAGATAAGATGGGGCCTGATTATTTAAGACTTTAAAACTGACCAGCACATTTATAACATCAAAAGACGGCCTTGCTACAGACATTAGTAAATCTAACCCTGGATGTCATATTTCACAGAAAGGTTGAAGTTAAACCTTATATTTCACAGACTTTTCTGGTATAAATTACCTCCAGAAAACAATGTTGTAGGGAAGTTAGAGGTGTTGTAGTCCATCTTCTGCAAACTGTAGTGTGAGCACTTCAGACATCCAATGTCACATCATGGAGGAAAAACAAATGTGAGGTCGATCCTGTCCTCAGGCTCTCTTTTCCTTGACCTCAGTGACATTTTTATCAGGGTCAAAGAAAGCAGGTTAGGAATAGGAATGTGGACCTGCAGGGCGTCCACAGCCAGCAGTTGTGTGAAACATCACAGTAACGTTGTGTCTCAGTGTAGTTTGCAGTGAGAAGGGAGGTATGGGTCTGTTGATGTCGAGCTGTTCTTTGTGTCCAGATGCCATGGCTATGTGGCGACGCCACCATGATGGAGATGATTGAGAAAAAGAGAGTTTTATGTCGAGAGATCAAAGCTCGTCAGCGGCCAGATAAGAATCTGTGCAAACAGGACAGTATGCCCATCTTGCCCAGCTGGAAGAGGAAGCAGCCACCGCCATACTCGGCCTCGCCCACTGCCGCTGGCCATGCTGCCGCCGTGTTCTGGGACACCGCCATCTGAAAGACAAATACTCGCGCCATGAAACACTCAAACAGTGTTGTGTAAAACGGAGAAACACAGCAATGATGATCATGATGAGGTTCCACCATGAATGCTTGAATGTGATGAAAGATGCATTTCCTTCCTTGTTTCACGAGAGCAGAGCTGCTGAAAGTCATCTGACTAAACTTCTTTCTTCCCTTCTGAGCATCTTACTCTTTTACATGAATTCAAGTTAAACTGAATCTAATAGTCATGAAAGAGCAAACGTTCTTCAGTTGTATACAGAAACTAACAGGTGGACCTGCTCCTCCTCGTGGTATGTTTGTCATTTAAAGAACAAACCACAGTAAAGCTGCAGATGTCCTGATGTGTCCATGTGTCACCATCAGAAGAATAATCAGAGAAATCAGTCGATCTGTGCAGTAATGTTCACACGCACACAGAGCCCTCTAGGAAGGAAGCTTCACCTCCAGGAAAAGGCCCCATCCAAATCAGCGTCCTCACAGAGAAAAGGGGCGTGGTTTCCCAGTGATCTAGATATTGATTAGCCAATCTGTTTCCTTGCATGGGTTAAGCAGGAAGTTGCCCCTGAGGTTACCTGATAAGCAGCTCCCCCCCCCCCCACACACACACACACACAAACTCTCACACACACACTCATGCGGGTGTTCTCCTGCCATCCAATCAGAGTCTAGAAGGGCGTGGTCATCCGGGTGTAGCAGAGCTTTCTGTCGTCTTTCTACTCGTTATTTTTCTATCTGTAAAAGACTGATTTTTTTTTAAGTCTGACGGTTGTGTAGCAGAAAAAAGTCCTTTATAAAGTATGTAACACAAAGGCTGAAAATGTTGCTTAATCGTGTTTTTATATTTAAAAGTTAAAGCTTGCTCATCGGTGTGTGACAGGACGTGACCATGTTTTATATGAAACACTTTATTCAGAGGAGAAAAGCTATTTTGAAAAGAGAATATTTTGACAGGTTGTTTGTTCGTCTGCTCTCATCAGCTGCCCCGACTGTCATCAACAACAGGGAGAGACAGCTTTGTCAGGGTCAAAGGTCACTTCTTTGGGGGCAGTAGATGATGATGACGGTCTGCAGAAAGCTTTCATTGATGAATGCAGTTTATTGATCATTGGTGAATGAGCTGATTGATTATCATGATGTCAAATCAAAGCGCTGAAGCAAAGCATTATGGGATATCAGATAAATGTAAATCAGCCTGAAGCCACGTGGCATCTGACTACAGGCAAGATGGAGGACAGGAAATCATGTGACATCAGCAGCACCCGGCATTTGACGTCAGAGCAACCTCGCTCTTGTGTAACAGAGGAGCATCTCAGCGGGGTTATAATCGAGTCATGTGACGTCTCCGCCTCAGCTGATTCTACAAACATCAACGTTTGACAGGAATTATGAGGGCCCGTTCCTCGTCGTCGTGCACGCCGCGCCTACTCGGCCACGTGTAAACGACCGCACGTGTCTTCCAATTCTGAGGTCACGTGACTTCCTGTCTGCCACAGAGGTTGACCATCTTGTCCGCAGCTGTTCTCGAAGCCATGGGGAGATTTCATATTTGGATATGCACACAAACTCTCACTCGCTGTGATCAATACGGCGTGTGATCATGTCATCTATGGCGTCCTTGTTCACGATTTGATGCTTTTTGTTCCTGTAATCAACCAAGTGCACTTCAGTTTGTAAAAGTCGATATTAAAATAAAACTTTATTAACTTGTCCTGAGAAATTTTAAGATTAATCAATGAACAGGATCAGTGTCTGTGAAACATACGATCATTCCCACGATCAGAGAAATGTTTAAATCATTGTATCTGTTCCCACCGCGCTCAGTGTCCCTGAACGTTACACAGCAGAACCACAGCAGAGTGCAGATTCTGATCCCATGATGCTGAACGCAGTTGTGCAGCCAGGTAACGTGATGATGATGATGATGATGTCCATTCCCACAAAGACTTCCTGAGCTTGCTCAGTTTGTCTTCCTCGTTTCCTCTGTGCCCGAGTGTGAGCAGCCGTAGCACAGGCTGTAGACTCAGCAGCCGGTCAGAGAGAGGGACCGACATGTACATCATTACTGTGTCACTGAAAGATGACGGTACTGTATGTGAGGTAATTACATACATGTCATGAGGGAACAGTCACATGACCTGAGAGTGTCACATGACTCCTCCATGCAACACGAAAAACTAAAATATTTTATTCTTCAAACGACACCTGGCTTAAGGCTCGGGGTGATGATGTAAAGGTCAGTCACATAAAAATCAGGTCAGTGAAGACTCATTTTGTCCACATGATGGCGCTGTTTCACTCTCATTCATGTACTTCACCTGTGGGCAGGTGTCTCTGTGACTGAGTGCTGGCACTGAATCAGGCTCCTGCTCCAGAAATCAGCTTCAGTTAAAACTCCTGAAAGACAGTTAAACTGAGTCCATTACCGTGGCAACAGACTCACCTTTTCACTGGCAGGTGTTCCCTCTGACTCCACCCTGAGTCCTGCAGCCCAACCATTTAACTGACCTTCCATTTCGTAGAATAGCTGTCAGAGATCAGAGCGAGGTTCGTATAAACACTTCACTGTAACCTCTGACCTTAACACATTCTCAGTGGGTATACCAGACAGCAGGGAGTCCACAGCACTCACTCTGCAGGATCCAGATTGGATCAGGAGCACGGACTCAGAGCGGATCAGACCGAGGTTCCCGATTTAAACGTCTCCTCCTGAAATGTTTGAACCGTGTCTGAGCGCATGCAGACAGCTCTGTAACAGATGCTGTGGGCAAACTGGCTCCGATCGTTGGATTTAAGGTCAAAGGTCACATCAGGATTCAGCTGATCTAAATCAAACTTTATTCAGTCTGTGACGATGACAGAGTGCTCTTTGTTGACCCTTTGCCCTGGTCTGTCAGGCTGAACATACTCTGAGCTGATTGGACCAGCTCGAATCTTCTGGAACAGGAAGTTCAGAGTTTGCTGAAGCCGCTTCCTGGATCAGGGTCCAGGTGAACGAGTTCAGAGTCTGTGTTTATTTTTATTGACTGTTGTGACACTGTGATGAAAATAAATCAGATTTTTAATGAACACACTTTTGCCATTTTTATCATTAAACTGGAGTCAAATAGTTTATCACTGTGGATTCAGATTCCTGGTTTTACTAGGTCAAAGAATGCTGAGTAAAACATTAGTGTCTGTTTTCAGACATAAGATTTCTCTGTGATTCTGATTTTAAATACACTTAGCAAGAATACGTCCAGCGTGTTGCAGACAGAAATATATCTCCCTCTGGAATCCAGCAGAATCTTATTGCTCTGTCGGGGAGGTCGCCTGGTTCCACAACACCAGCTCACCTTACATGCAAATAAGAAAAATACAGCATCAGCAATACGAATTTAAAAGGTGATTAAATCAAGTCCAGGAATTAAAGTGCTTCCTCTTTTTCTCTCAGCTGCTCCCTTTACAGGTTGCCACAATGGATCATCCTCATCTTTCTCACCAACCCTCTGCATGTTCTCTTTCACTGCATCCATGAACCTCTCTGAGGTCGTCTTCTTGCCTCCTGCCTGAACTCATCCTTTCTCCACATCCTGTCAGCTCTGTCTCTGCCAATCGATACAAGCTCTCATCTCGGTGGTGTCCAGCCTCACATACAGCTCACTTTAAGCCTTTTAGTTCTCCTTTGAAATCTCTCTTATCTGCACACCAAGCCTCTTAGTACTCCTGCCTACTTTCTTAATCTCCCTTTCTCATTTTTCATTTGATAAACATTTGATAAATACTTTCCAAAATCGCACCTGATAAGGGGGCAAAGACGGAGGAAGCTCTGGATGTGGTGCACAGAAACACATCATTATTCTGGAGACATGTGAAAGAAGAGATTTAGCGTCGACTCAGCTGTCGGTAAGAGCAGCAGGTTCCACTTTGCAGTGCTGCTGTGGGAGGACTGGGAGGAGGCTGTGGCCTCACACTGAGCGAGCGAGGCGGGCTGGGAAACGGTTGGAGACGATCTGAGGTGATGACAGATGAACAATTTTGTTTAAAAAAATTATTACTGGGCCAATAGAGCTCTATTAAACGTCACCTGTCACTGAGTTTTTCGGTACTTAACTCCTATGTTAAACTTAAAAATGTTGTTCGGCTCATTAAACATTCAGGGTTTGAGCGACACATCAGGATGTCACATGTTGGACTGACCAATGGGGAGACAGGTTTTGTTTTTCAGCATTTGCCACATTTACTCATTTCGCTTCACTGTGATTTAGACTGCAGCTCATTACCAGTTAAACTCTCAGATCTCCATAAGCAGGTGCCTCTTTAATGGAAATGAATATACAAACACAACTTTACTCCTCACAGTACAACAACAGGTACCTCGACTGGGTAAATAATCTGTGGATGAATGGAGATCCAAAGGGATTCGGCTTGTAGCCCATTTTACAGATGAGGAGGATGTGACTTGTTACCTGTAAGAACATCAGATACGCTGACGGAACTATAAAAGTGTCCCTTTGAGACCAAAGATAAAGAAGATATTATGCTCTGTAAGGTCTCCTCTGGACTGACAGAGCAGAGCAGAGCAGGAATTGACTTTTGTGACACAAACAAGGCGATCAGAGCTATTTTGTCCAAACCCAGTTATATTCTTAAAGAATTTAAGAATGAGAAGATTAGGGTTATACAAAGAAGATATATTTCTCTTCCCCTAAAAGTAAACATCAAAATAATAAATACGATTTTTATAAGATCACGTGTTTTTTTACTGTGAATGGGTTCAAGCTTTTTGGAACGGCACGTGGAGCTGCATGCAGTCCAGGGCGACTCCATCGTCGGGATTGATAATAACATCTGCATTCTGTTATGAACGATACCTTTTTCTCCATAAATGTAGATGCTGTGAAGCTTAACTGTGTATGAAAAGATGGCTGAATGAAAAACTCCCAACTGCTCTGTTTTATTCTACTTTTCTTCTTTTGACGTACAGTAAAGGACTTTTTCTCTTCACATTTTGTGTTGACCTTTGTTACACTGTAACAGTTTTTTCTTTTTTATAATCTTTCATCTTTGTTTCTTTAATCATTGTTGGACTGATGTTCATAAATACATTTCAGTATGATAACATCGTTTTTTGGATAAATGTCCTCTGACGTTTTAAATGTACCTCTTTTATGTTAGGATGAATTATGATTTTTTTTCTAGTTTTCTCATTTTTCTGATGACGTCGCCGCAGACGCTCTGGGTGCGCACGCTCAGTTAATTTGTTGAGCGCTTCACCTTTCCTCCAGCAGGCGGCGGTCCTCCCACGAAGAAGGAGAAGAAGAGAGATTCGCCTTCTGACCCGGAAGTAGCCATCGCGTCAGACCGCCATGTTGGCTGCAAAGAGAGCGGGGAATCATCCCGCGCAGAGTGTATTCGTCTGACCTCTGACCCGGGCCGGCTGACCCGAACCCTCCTCGGTCGGTTCGTCCTCCGAAAACGTGTGCGCGCGGGACAAAGACAACATGGCGGCCCTGAGCACGTTCTCTTCGCAGGTGGAGCTGATCATGGAGGTAGCCGTGGGGAGCGCTGTGCACGAGCTGGGAAGGGAGGGCGCGCGAGCGGAGCACGGCCAGGTGAGGAGCTTAGGTGAAGATTATGTGAGAGCAAAATCCGCCGTCACTTCCGGTTTCGCGTTAAAAACATGCTACAAAAAATAAGGGATGAGGGTAAAAAACACGTATTGGCCCCGCCCACTGACACGCAGGAGACGCCTGGAGGCAGGTGTTTGATCTTTGACCCAGGTATATGCAGCTCTGAAGTGCGCATGCCTTCAGGTTTGTCCAGAAGTGTGGTGCACGCGCATGGTATAGCTGTAACTGCTCACATGACCACAGGTCAGGCTGTACGTAAACGGATCTGTTCGCAGCCTCACCTTCACCTGCCGCAGGTGACGTCATCATCCTCTACTTAACCTAAACAGAAGCTTAAGGTTAAGAAAACAGCACCGAACCTTAAAGGTGCAGCCTCGCTAACCACCCTCAGTAGAAATGAGGCATCATGGCGTCATCTGTAAACAGCTGGGGCTGCGTCACCGGGCTCAGCACACAGCTTTGGGGGGAGCCTGTGTTTAGGAAGGCCTGGAAATGCATTTTGTGGTCATTGTGCATGCACCAACTGTCCACAGAATAAAAAGATAAATAAAAGCAGAGAAAATCTGTGAACGACATCTTCACATGACTGAGCGTGCAGGTGAAGAGCTGTGGAAACGGCGTCCTCGGTGAAGCGGTTCCACGTCTGGATGGTTTCGGTAAGAAGTTTGTCTCAGCACTGTCGGTGTTCGTGCCACAGGCCGACAGTCAGGCATTCGCACTGAAAACGTGCTGCGTGTCATGGAGAACACTCACTGCAAGCATCAGTCTCCGAGAGAGTCGGCATGTTGTGACATCAGGGTGAACTCCTCAGGTGGATGTGGGCGGGGCCTGTCTGCAGGTTGTGTAATCAGAAATCAGTTACGCTCGGGTCCTCAGATCAGATGTTTTACCTGTTCCACCTGTGCATCTATCATGTCACCCATGCGTCTGTGCTGCAGGCTCACCTGTCCACCGTGCTGGGGGGCGTGGCCAGAGAGGCAGTCCGTAAAATCTGCAGAGTCTTCAGGGAGCTGTATGCGAGCGTAGAGGCGGAAAATGAAGCTCTCAGGGCAGAACTGAGTTGCCTCGGAAACACACCCGGCGCTTCGAGGATGGCCAAACCGTCGGTGAAGTTCAGCCCGGCAGGTGAGACCCAGGGTCAAAGGTCGAACAGTCATTTGGCTCAAAAGCCTGGGTTAAAGTCTCACAGGAAACTCATTGGTTTCTCCTGCAGATGCACCCGCCCTGTCTCTGGATGTCCAATCAGCTGCTGCCACTGCTGCTGTGGCTGTGGTCATCCTCAGCCCGCCGATGCACGCACCAGTCACAGGCCAGAGCGATCTGACCGCACTGCAGAACGGCGCTGTGAGTGTTTTGGACATGACGCACTTCTCTGCAGATCCTCAGGTGTCACGTGATATGATCCAGCCCGCAGATGTGACATCACTTCCTGACTGTGAGGATCAGCCGGCCGCTGAGCTTCCAGGTGATGAAACCCACGAAGAGCAGTGTGACGCTGTGAGTGACGACAGCTGCTTCAAACTGGTTGATTGACTGGTTGATGGTTCTGTATGTGGTGACCGATAATACCATCGCGTTTTCCAGGCAGCAGAGACGAAGTCTGAACCTGCAGGACAGAAACACGATGATCAGCAGGTGCCCGGCGGTCCGACAGGTGAGCGCTCTGCTACTTTTAAATACTGTACGAACCACAGGTAAGCCTGTGGTGTGAGAGCGATGTGCTCTAACGGCGTGATGCGCTACGTTAAGATGGGGCCTGATTAGTCAAGACCTAGCACGTGAGGATCTCGATGATGTCGTCCTTCAGAACAGCTGATGGTCCAATAATCAGTCGCTTCTGTTTGTCAAACCTGCAGCAGCGTCTCTGACTTCCTGTCTTACTGTTCAGGTGTGAGCGAGGAGCAGCAGAAGGAGCAGGAGAGGAGGCGGAGGAGGGAGCTGTACAAGGAGAAGCGGTTTTTCTGCGAGCTGTGTGACAAAGGCTTCCATCAGAAGCACCAGCTGCTGAAGCACGCCGCGTGCCACCTGAAGCCGTTCCCCTGCAGCTCCTGCGACAAAGGTTTCTACAAAGCGCAGACGCTGCAGCGCCACCTGCTCGCCCACCGTCTCCGCGAGGCGCAGGAGAGCGACCCAGACAAGCTGCTGCGCTGTGACCAATGCGACAGGAAGTTCAGGCTGCCACGTCAGCTTCGAGCGCACCAGGCCTGTCACCGGCTTGAGAAAACGCCGCTCAAGTGCTACGCATGTGACCGCACCTTCACCTCCAGTGGGGCGCTGCGATACCACGAGGTGTCGCACGCCAAAGTCAAGCCCTTCATGTGCGACGTCTGCGGAAAGAGCTTCACGCGCAAGAAGAGCCTGCGCGAGCACCAGACCGTGCACACCGGGGCACGGCCATACTCCTGCCAGACCTGCGCCAAGAGCTTCTCCACCGCCAGCAACCTGCGCGTGCACAAAAGGTCGCACTCCGAGGAACGCCCGTACAAGTGCGACGAGTGCGACAAGGCCTTCAAGTGCCGGATGGGGCTGCTGCAGCACCGTGTGGTCCACTCGGGGGAGAAGCCCTTCACCTGTCCCACCTGTGGCCTGAGTTTCGGCCTCAAATACAACTTCCAGAGACACCTGAGGCTGCACAGCGGGGAGAAGCCCTTCAGGTACGAGAACGATCACGTATGTTTTCTGTCTCGGCGAGGCTGTTTCGGTATTTGACAGAAATCTCTGCTTTTTATTGGCTCAACATCTGACAAAAAACACACCTGAACGATCGAGGGTCACATACGCACGCTGCTGCAGGCTGCACTCTGACCCTCGGGCGAAGCGCTTGCCTGTGTCTCTTAACGTACCTGAGTGAGGTGCACAGGTGAACGGCATCAGCGCGGTCTTAGCAGGAAGACCAGACTTATGCGACTGCAGGTGAACTGATTAAAGAAGGTGATTTTATGAGTGCTTCAGTGTGACGTCACACATGAAGCAGAGGCGGGTTGTTTGCTGACATCCACCAACAGAGCGCGGCGCGGCGCGGCGCTGCAGGCAGACACGAGCCAGCGTCAACGTTCCTGCTCCGTTCATTCGGTTCAGTTCAGGTTTATTTATGTGGGGCCAGCTTGATTAATACAGTAAAGCACTGCAGACGCCCTGTGAGCGAGCACGCGGTGAACACGTGTTTGTGTGTGCTGATCACTCAAAACATCAGATCGTGTTGATTTCTGTGTGTCGTCTTCTTTAACCTCTGACCCTTCCTCACCTGTCCTTCCTTCCTCAGGTGTGATCAGTGTGGCGAAGGCTTCACTGGGACCTGGGCTCTGAAGACTCACATGCTCGTTCACGGCGTGGCAAAGCCGTTCATGTGCGACCTGTGCGGAAAGACGTTCTTCTACAACTGCCAGCTGCAGAAGCACCAGCAGCTGGTTCACGGCAGCGGTGGCGATCGGGGAAAGTCCGGCGGGGAGGCGGGCAGGCGGCGTTCCACCGGAGTCAAACCGTTCAGCTGTAAAGTCTGTCCAAAGAGCTTCAGCAGCAGCAGCTCGCTGCGCACGCACGAGAAGAGCCACGCCCAAAACAAAGAGTTCACCTGCGACACCTGTGGGAAAGCCTTCCACCTGCGTCACCTGTACCTGTACCACCTGAGGCAGCACAGCGGCGACCGGCCGCACGTCTGCGCCGTCTGTCACAAAGGCTTCCTGCTGGCATCGCAGCTGAAGCAGCACGAGCTTCTGCACACGGGTGTCAAACCTCACCGCTGCGAGCACTGCGGCAAAGAGTTCAGGACGCCTCAGAACTACCACCGCCACCTGCTGGTGCACACCGGCGAGAAGCCGTATGAGTGCGCCGTGTGTGGCCGCAAGTTCCGCCAGTCCAACCAGCTGAAGTCTCACATGCAGATCCACACCGGTGTCAAGCTGTACTCGTGCGAACGCTGTGGGCGGGGCTTCTCCGACTCACGCCAGCTCAAGAAACACCGCTGTGGAGACGGCGAGCACGACTCGCTCGATTCTGCCAGCAAGCACAGGAAGCAGGCGGACGCGTTCCCATGGACGCACGAATATACGGCACAGTGACGCAGAAACAGGCCAGCGGGAAAACCCAGACAATTCCCGCTGACTCCACCCCCCGTGACTGTGTGCGGCACATCAGATTGTGTTCAGGGGGTGTGTCCATCCACCTCTTGAAGCCGGCATTGATTGGCCGGTTTGTTGCTTTGGGGTTTCTGTTTTTTTATCCCCTGTTAAAGACACAGGAAATGTTTGATCTCTGCTGCAAAACCACCTCGCACTCGCCGCACGCCCCCCCATGTCTCGGGTTGAGTAGCTGGGCCCCGACAGCATCTCCAGCCTCAGGAGGTAACATGACAACTCTTCTAAACGGACTGTGACTCTCACCTGGCGTCTCACCTGGTCGTGGTGATTTAAGTTCAGCTGCCAAAATCAAACAGACCGTGACCTCAGTCGGTGACAGAAGAGGAATCAGCAGCTCTAATAAACATTTAGTTTGTTTCATCTGTGAAGAAATGACTTTGCTGTGTTTCGCTGTGTAGAATAAAACTCCTCCTTTGACTGACGAGCTTTTATTGGAGCTGCTGCTTCAAAAGGATTTTTCTGCCCTCGATAAACGTGAAGTAATAATTCAGATTAAAATGCAGCTGCAATGTGTCAAAGGTAATGTCTACCAATCAAATACATTTTGTACATTAAATTCAACGACTTATGCAGCTAAAGCTAAAACTTACATGTGATTAGTTAAAGTCACGCTGTGTGTATGAGCAGAGTCTTCATCCAGGAAGTAGGTTCGAATCAGACAGCTGTGCAGACATTAAGCACATACGTGATTAATATCAGTGCAGCTCTTATGCAACGATTCTCCATAGCAACAGGTGAGTAAAGAGCGGAGCTCCCGTTTAATCCATGAACGTGATGTTGATCTGCAAACATCAGAAGAGACCAGCTTTAATCAGACATTTATCCAGCTTTCATTTTCATTAGTAGATGAAGCTCAGGAGTGAGAGACAAATGATGAAGCTCAGATTTGACCTTTTGATTTAATGTTTATAGGTAATGATCAGCTGACAGGATGCAGATGCTGAAGATAAATAAAGAGACAGTGTGGACATGTCTCTGCAGCAGTTAGTACCTACAGTTCAGCATATCTGAAGATGAAACAGAACATGTGCTATGACTGCATTTAGAACCTGTTAGAGTGCTGAACATTCACAGGACTGTGGAGGCTGCACTGACCTCACTGTCATATTCAAAAAACCAGTTTGAGATGAGCTGTGTGATCGTGCTGACAGCAGCATCAGAAAATGGTATACCGTGGTCATAAACCCACAGACGTGGTCAGCAATAACACTCAGGTAGGCTGTTAAACGATGTTCAGCTGGTACTGACAATCTGCCCTGCACCATCACATCAGGAGCAGTCTGAGCACCGGTGCAGGCAGGGTGGATCCATACTGTCATCTTTACACCAAACATTTAAATTTTGCTGCAGAAATCATGATCAAATCGGAAAACATTTTTTCATTTTGTGGTCCAATTTTGGAGAGTCTGGGAACTGCAGCCTCAGTTTCCTGTTCAGGTGTTGTAGGGATTGCAGCCAATCATCTTCTCGGAGGAGCGGCTAACAGCTTCACTCTGCTTTGGTGCTTGGCAGAGACAGCAGCTTACCAGGTGGCAGTGATGGCCAAATGAAGCTTTCTGAAGCTTGTATTGAAAAACGGTTCATTACTCTTTTCAACACAGTCCTCTCTGGTGACATCTGGTGGCCAAACATATGAAGAGCAGCTTGAATCCACAAAATAAAACCGACTGCTTCGTAATGATTGCCCACAGAGTGGAGTTCTGTCTGATATTGGGCCGCTGCTGTGTTGCTTTGAACGTGTATTTTGGGGGGTTAAAAAAATGTGTTTTATTTGTTTAATAAATAATTATGACCAGTAAACTCTCCTTGTTTAAACATATTTCTGACCTGGGGGTAGAATTGATTGTGAAATGGAAAATGCTTATGGACTTGCAAATTAAAAACATGATGCATTTAAGGTAACCCTTTTCATTTTTATTTAAGAAGAGAATTAGTTCCACTGTGCGATGGCCGAACCTGCTCCTTTTCGTGGAGATAATTTCTCCTGCATTAAGGAAAATCCCTTCACGTGGCACAGAGGAGGCTGGAGTGCAGAGAAACTGGTAGAGATGCAGTTGTACAGTCTACCTGGGCCCCACCAACTATCAGCTAAAGAGAATAAATACATTCAATTGCTGCACATTTGGCAGACTATTTTTTTTTCTAAAGTTATTTGATCATATTTATATTACGAAAAGCAGATTTTTGACATTTTGTTTTTCCCGTTTTCAGATAAAATAAACGCACAAAACAAAAGCAAACAACAAGAACACAAAGCTGGAAAACCCACCAGATCGACCAAAATCTACTCAAAATACTCCCACACAACAGAACCTCCTCTCTTCCTCGCTGGCTCCAAATCTCTCAGTAGAAATATCAGTGGTTCGCTATCTGTCACCATCAAAACTCCACAAATCCCGTGAATGAGTCGCTTCCTTATAAACCATTGAATCAAACACCGGAGCAGTCAGGCTCTAAATGAAGCTTCGGACGTCACTGATCACGTGACTCTGGCCAAACGAATCAAGCGTCGACACAGTGCTTCTGAAGCAGTGTGTTGATTTTTTTTGACACACGCACCGGAGCGTCAGCTTCAAGCGGGTCATCACTATCAGGTGGTAACAGAGAAAGTAAGGACTGATCCAATGATGAAGGAGTAAAAAGAATATGCTGCCTTACAGAGGGCAGGATGGCTATGTTAGTGTCATTGAGTCATTCTGTCAGAATCCTCGAACCACAGGCTGAGGAGGAGTGGCAGCAGTCTTCCACTCAGAGCTCATTAACCAGCCATAGATCCAGGCAGAAAGCCTGACTGGCTCCTGCATTTCAGCAACTCGTCTTTACGGCAGTGGTGGGAGTAGATTTACTATTTAACATCTTAAGTATCATAATTAACTGCAATACTTGTGTGGTTTTAGTACTAAAGACTGCCCAAAACAATTAATGGCTGCCCTCTAACACCCCTTGGGACCATCGCCAGGTACATCACAGCTGACCCCTCGCACCACCTGACGGCACTCAGGTCAGTCAGGTCCCACACCTGCAGACTCACAAACAGCTTATTCACCTGGGCCATTCAAACTGTAAACAAACACTCCTCTTGTCTGTAATTTATTCCTGATGTCTTACTTATTATATTTTTATTCCATGCACAGTCGGTGTGGAGCACCCACACTTGAAATACATGTACAATGACAAAAAAGGCTATTCTATTATGGGTTTGCTGCGGTATCTCTGGTTTGTGTACGTTATTTACAGTAAATAGAAAAAAAAAGAATTGGGTTAATCCACGAAGAAGAAGAAGACGAGAGCGACGAGAGAGAGGGAGGGAAAATTGTTTTGGTCCAAAGCGCATGCGCATTGTGCCAACAGCCTGTTCACGCGGGTGTTCAGTGCTAGCCGATTAGCTGCAGTAAAGTCGGTTAAACTCCGGCAAACTCAGACAGTCTTCGTGCAGCCGTTGGTCTCAGGTAAAGCGTGGCAGTTTCCCATGAGCCCCGTTTGTTTCCGGGGTGAAAAAATAAGTTTGGCGCTGTTTTTCCCGCGGTTTAATCCGCCAACGAACCGCTGCTAGTTCGGACATAACACGAAGCTAACGTCAGCGTCAACGGAAGCTTTAAACGGCCCGGCTGCTCAGGTGAGTCCAAGTAATCGTGACGGCATACTTCCGAAACACAGACACCTGGGCTAGCTGAACTTTGACCCCGTTAGGTGCTGTTGTAGGAATGGATTGTTTACTGGCTCGCGGAACTTGGGGTCAGAGGTCAGTAGCGGGCTCTAGCTGCCACAAGGGGGAGTATTGAGCAGTAATCGAGTACGTTTCCTTTGACAGCTCAATCCTGGAGAGAGGAAGTACAGCACTACCTGTCTCATTGAGTTCCTCTTTGTTTAGGTCCTTCCTTGCTGAGCTGTAACGTCGAAGAGGAGGAAGATGTCTCCGGCGTCAGAGGTTGAGGGCTCGGACGTAGGGGGGCGGGGCCAGGAGACTACGCTGTCCAAAGAAGACTGTCTGTGTCCCGTCTGCCTCGAGATCGTCATGGAGCCCGTCACTCTGCCCTGCACACACACCTTCTGCAAGGTAACATGCACACACAATGAGTGCGTGTAGCTCAGGTGTGTTAAGTTACCTGCACGACCAGCAGGTGTGTGCACAGACAGGTTAGGGGGTGTGCGTGCGTGTGCCGCAGTAGTCAGGACCTTTTTTGTGTGTGTTTCCGTTTTGTCCTTGAATGACATCATCAGGCTTCATTTCCTGTGACTGAAGACGTGGTTTAAAATAAAG
Organism: Neolamprologus brichardi; assembly: GCF_056152115.1. Taxonomy (NCBI): domain Eukaryota; kingdom Metazoa; phylum Chordata; class Actinopteri; order Cichliformes; family Cichlidae; genus Neolamprologus; species Neolamprologus brichardi. Next base: position 42,281,984 of record NC_142117.1, on the reverse strand, counting down.
GTAATTATAACTGACCCGCTGAGAGCTTCAGCTCCACCAGTCACACACCTGCATTCTAATCTGAACAGGCCAGCAGCAGCCAATTAAATGGCCAATCAGTGACTGGACTGATGGCGTTTAGCCTCCAGAGCTGATGTTCATGTCAGAGGTCAAAGGTCTGCTGGATGCCAGCACCTTCAGCCTGACCTCACACATTACAGTCATATGACTTCTCCTCAGGCTGCTCCGGCAGAACTAGGCCTGACTGTGTGTGTACCTGTGCAGGTGTGCTTCCTGGAGTCGGTGGATAAAGCCACGCTGTGCTGTCCCATGTGCAGGAAGAGGGTTTCCACCTGGGCTCGGTTACACAGCAGGAACAACACGCTAGTGAACGAGACACTGTGGAGGCGGATCCAAACCTGCTTCCCCCGGCAGTGCGAGCATCGCCTCAGCGGGCAGGGTGAGGCCGAGGACCCCCACTCAGGTAACGCGGACACAAGTCTTTGGCTCAAAACTGCTGTTTGTGAGGGGAAAAGGTACTGCTTTTGTAAAGGGTGAGGGGCAAACAGCATGTTTGATGGAAGCTCAGAAAAAGAAGGATTACTCTGAAATGTGAACTATGCAGAGCTGCTTTCTTATAGGTCAATGTGATGTTGAACCCACTCTGTGTGTGTGTGTCTGTGTGTGTGTGTCTGTGTGCGCGCGTGGGCAGCATTGGTGTGTTTCCGCAGAGTTAGTGAACCTGGAGAGCTGAGGCAAGAGTATGAGGACCAGATCACCAAAGTGAGTTCAACACACACAGTCTTTTGCTCTGGATGTGTGAGGACGTGCAGAAGCCTCAGTGTTGCACAAGAACCCCGGGGACTTAATTTGGACCCCATAGAAATGGATGTTAAACCACTAATGAGGCACACATGGCTGTTTACAGGCATTGTGACGTCAAGGCTGCTCTAATGTGGGCCAAAGCTGACCAGTAAATATTTAGGGAACTGTAGGAAGTGAAGAGACGAATAATTACTGCTGATGAGCCGGGTCAGAGCTGGCAGTGTGTGTCCACATGTGTGGAGAAGTGGGCGCGTTGCTGCTGTGCAGGGCAGCAGCTGATGAGGGGCTACAGGTTTGATGGCGAGGAGATAAAACCCTGTGACTGTTCTACTTTTACAATTATTTTTTTAAATGTGTTTCGTAGCAGCTGTGAGTAGGCGCCCCATGCCCCCCTTTAGATTCACCCCTGTTTGCTTCCACATGTGATATCTGCCTTCAGTCTCAGTAAGGCTCTGCCTCTTTACGCTTGGTGGTATAAACAGACTCCGCCTCCACGTTAAACCCTGCCAGCATCATCGCTGCTGCTGTTGTGTTTTTGATGTGGTCAGACGTCTTATTCACAGGCTGTCATAATGTTCATCCTTGGTAATAATTTAAGTTATTAAGATGTGTCATTGTGTACCTTTGTTTATGAGTTTATGCTAATGTGTACTTTTACTTTACAATCTGTAATAAATGATCTAAATCACTGATAAAACTTAAATACCTCAAATCTTGGTTCAAATGAGGAAAAACTAAATTAAATTTAGCATCTTTCACCATAAATGCTGTTGTTGAGTGAAAGCTGACCGCTCAGCCATTGGTGGGCGTGGCCATAACACATCTGTAGTTATTCTCACCTGTGACTGAAGCTCTCAGCCTGCAGTAGCACCCTCCAGTGGGTTAAACACATATTCTCCTGTGTGTGTGTGACTTTCACATGTCTGTGCTCTCACGCTGATGTCTCGGCCTAAAGGTCTGAGAAGGTCCTGGAATTTCCTCATAATGTGCAGGAGATCTGTTGTGATGATGGCCTGTGGTTTGTGTGTCATCTGCCCCAAAGAGGAAGCCGATTAGATACTGATGGGTGTAAGGGTCCGTCCGCATCGGACCTCCTGATGAACACACTTTGGTCATTCAGGTAAATCTCAGGTGTGTCTGTCCTCTCTCAGCTGACCGAGGAGAAGCGGGAGCTGCAGGAGGAGGAGAGGAAGGCCAGTGAGGAGTACATCCAGAGGCTGCTGGCTGAGGAAGAGCAGCTGCTGCGGGATGAGAGGAAGAGGAGGGACGAAGACGAGCGGCTGGCCAGACTGCTCAGTGATCAGCTGGTCAGTGGTTGGTCCACACTGGGAGAGGCTTATAGATACAGATGCCGCACAGAAAATCCCCAATATTTGATTAAAAATCAGAAACTCTGAAGCGTCTCGGCTTGTTAACCAGCGATCAGTTGGTAGATTCTTTCTCTGAGGAAATTTATTTCCCTCTCTTTCCCTCCTCGGCAGAACCCTCCTCCCGAGGACAGGGGTCATGTTGCTGTGACACCACTGAAGAAGAAGAAGGCGGCCTCTGTGGGACACATCGAGAAGTAAGCGACTGTTTTAAAGATCAAGGTCATTGAGAAAGACTGGTTAGAGTCACATGACCTGGAGTGTGTCAAAGTAAACTTTATTGTCATTTCTGCTATATACAGTACAGTATATAGAGAAGAGACGGCGAGGCTCCAGCTCCATTCAGTGCAAAACAACAATAATAGGAAGAGTAAGAAATAAATATACACTTAAGCTAAAAAGGATCAATAACAGTCTAACTTTACATTTTATAATTCAGATTTAAAGTGGCCTTGAAGTGACCAACGTAGCAGCTTTCCAGTTCACAGTATGAGTGATTTAAAGTGATCAACATGAGCAGGATTGTCCACAGAGCACATCTGTCTTTACAAAGGCAGTAGTATGTGGAGTGCAATAGACTCAGTTAGTGGTTTGTGTGGGAGAGCTGGTAGTGAGGTCAGGAGTCTGAAGCTATCTTGCAGTCTGGAGGATCGGGCCCAGATGCTGCGATAGTGTCCGCCGGATGGAGGAGGGAAAAGACTGAGGGGTCACGCACGATGCAGGAGGCCTTACTGATGCAGCGTTTGTGAAAGACGTCCTGTAGCAGAGGGAGAGATGTTCCGATGAGCCGTTGTAGCCGGCAGTTTCCAAACCAAATGGGCATGCAGCTCGTCAGCTCTGTGGTGCTCCTGTAGAACGTGGCGAGGGTAGGAGGAGGGAGGCTGGCCCGCTTCAGGTTTCTCAGGGAGTGGAGGCGCTGCTGGCCCTTTTTGGTGATGGAGGTGGTGTTAGGGGTGCAGGTGAGGTGAGATGTGCACTCCCAGGAACTTGGTGCTGTTAACAGTCTCTACTGTGGAACCGTGGATGCTGAGTGGTGTGTGGGTGGAGCGAGTCTTCCTGAAGTCAACGACCATCTCCGTGGTTTTGTCCACATTCAGCGACAGCTTGTTCTCACTGGTCTGACTTCCCTGGTGGGGGGAGGGGGTGGCTTTGTATGTCTCACATTAGCGTACAGTAGGCCAGTTGTCCTGTTTCTCCGTGTGGGACCAGTCACACACAGTCCAGTGTGACATGGTCAGGCTCTCCACCTATAATAACGAAGGCCTCGGGCTGTTGTGTCTGACGTCAAACTGAAATTAAAATCACTGAGCAGGAAGTGCCTCCTCAAACCGTGGACAAACGACTCACTGTGTCGGGAACGCCATCTGTATGACCTCACACATCTCTACTTGTTGTTTCAGGTTCCTGTGCCCCCGAGTGGCTCCGCCCAGCTCCACCTGCAGCTCCGCTTCCAGCCTCGTGTCCAACAAGGTGAGTTTGAACTTCTGTTCAGTTCAGTGTTGTTTATATAACACCAAATCACAACAGCCTTCCTGTTTCAGGAGAACATCCTTGTTTCAGAGGCAGCGCTACCGGCAGAACGAAGACCACCTCAGCTGGATTATTATGGGCCTGAGACTGAGCTCCGCCCACCCGAGGAGGTGGCCAAGCGTCAACCGGGGAGTCAGGCAATCAGAGACGGAGGATGCTCATCAGTGAAGAGGAAGAGCTCGGAGCTGGAGGCCACAGAGGAGGCGACAGCAGACACCAAGCGAGTCTCTGCCCATTTCCTTGGCTCCTCCTCCTTCTCCTTGCTGGAGGCGGCCGAACAGGAGCTACAGGAGAGGAGGAGGCAGGAGGAGGAGGACAGGCGGCTCGCTTTCATCCTGCAGAAGCAGCTCGACCAGGAGGAGAAACGGCGTGCCACTGACAGAAGCAAAGGCTCCACAGACGCCTACCAGCTCCGCCCACACCGACGAGCCGAGGAAGAGGAGGGCTGCACTTCCATCATGCCAGGAAGACCCTGCAGGAGAACGCCAAAGAACTGCACCGCCAAGCCCTCTGGCTCCTCCTCCTCCTGCTCAGGGAAGGGGAGCAAACAGACTCTTTTGACGGAGATGTTCTCCACCTTCAGCAGCTGAGGTGTCCTCTGCATGAATAAATTGAGCTGTCAACCTGAGCGCTGTTGTTACTTTAAAACACATCCTGACCAGACAGGTGGACACGCCTCTTACCTGTGAGTCGTCATGGTGAGCACACGGCGGTCCACAGATTTGATGGCAGTGACCGCCCACTGGGGAATCGTGAACAGAGTTCATGTGTTTTACTTTGAAAAGTTCTGCTGGAGAATGACTTCCTGCCTCTGCACGTCATTCAGCTGCAATGCTTCTTCCTCATTGGTGGAAGCGCTGGCGAGGACTCGGTGCCGTCAGGTTATTTTTACCCGTTTGCCAGATGACACCGAGTCACCATTATATTTCCAGCCCCAGCTTCTGTGACTCCGCCCAGAGCCCACGTCTGGTTGATGATTTGTCAGGTGGTGTGAATGTGTCTCCTTGTTGTTGCTGATGTCACTGGTGTCACGTGATAGGATGTGAGGAACTGTGGATACGATGCATGCTGACTGCAGTGGGTCATGTGACATCTGATTTATTTTTATGGTTTGAATGTTGAAAGTGGGAGTTTCTGTTTGTCCCAGGGTCACCTGAATGCAGCACTCACCCGGCCGCGCCATACAGTGGGAGGGGTTAAAGAGGCTGCCGTGCCAACCTGTTTGTCATTTGTTTTTCTGAGAAATAAAACATCACCATCATCGTTTCCTGTTTTCTGACACTAACGAACGAGCAGCTCCCCATTCACTATTTTGCCCAAAGGAACGTCGGCAGACAGACACCCAGGGTTCAAACCACCGACCCTCCCCTTACAAGATGATGTGACGATTATCGGTGGAGCCTGTTGGGTCTAAATCAGACCCCGCTGATCCCAGAACTTATTCCCATGAAAGAAAGACAAGGCAACAGCGATCGATCTTTTTACTTGCAAGGGAGGCCTGTCGGTATCTTAGTTCATCACAAAATGACCTCCCCGACTGCCCCCTCTCGCTCCCTTTTATTGGCAACGTTCACACAATAAACAATAGTTTACAACACGTACCTTCCCCACGTAACCCCCCTTGGTTACAAATGACAAGGCACTGTGTGTGTGTTATGTGAGAATGTGTGTGTGTGTGTGTGTGTGTGTGGCACGCTGCTGATCAAAGGGTCATATAACATAAAAGCACAGGAACATCCTTGGTCATGAAGAGGGCAATCTCCCCTCACCCTAGATAACACAATGAAGCCCTACAAAGGGGAGGAAGTTTACCACATCAAACAGACCTTCACAGAGGGTGTTCCTGTGATCAGAAACACTACTGCCCCCCTCCCAGAATCTTAAGGATCTGGGGAGGGGAGGACAGAAAGGATTCTTTAAACCTATGTACAAATGGCAAACATAAGAATGACAATATTAAACAATTCACCCTGACAGAGCCTCTATGACATCACGTGGTCTCACAGTAGAGTTGTATGTAGATCTGCACATACAGCTGTGTGTGTGTGTGTGTGTGTGTGTGTGTCTAACACATTAAGCACTGACATTAAATACGTGAATAAACGAAAGCCGTGTGAAACGATCCAGCAGTCGGAGCGAGGACTGTGGGTCTGGCGGCTGCTCCCACAGGTGAGACGACAGGTAGAAGAATAAAGAATCCAGGTAAACGTTGGACATTACAAAGTGACTGAGGCACTGTGTCCTGATTGGCTGGAAAACCAGAGAAACACAGATCACACTTCAGTTTTTTAAAACTTTTGAGCCCTTTAGATGGTTTTGCTACGCAGATGATATCCAAATGGACCTTCCTCTAAATTTGGATGCCCCGTCCACATTCTGCCTGCAGGAGGTTAAAGACTGGCTATCCCAGAATTCTCTTAAATGAAAGCAAAACAGAATTGTTTTTGATAGCCACGTTCCCCTGGGCCAGCTAACTGATACACTGGGCTCTTTCGCCAACCACCTTTCTCATTCTGCCAGAAACCTCGGAGTGCTCGAGGATAGTTCTTTTAAATTAAAGAAGCAAGCATCCACTGTGCAAAGAAAAGCTTTTATCAATCATGCCGGTTCGAGCCCCGGCTTGGACAGTCTCGGTCGTTGTGTCCTTGGGCGAGACACTTCACCCGTTGCCTACTGGTGGTGGTCAGAGGGCCCGGTGGCGCCAGTGTCTGGCAGCCTCGCCTCTGTCAGTGCGCCCCAGGGTGGCTGTGGCTACATGTAGCTGCCATCACCAGTGTGTGAATGGGTGGATGACTGGATGTGTAAAGTGCTTTGGGGTCCTTAGGGACTAAGCAAAGCGCTGTACAAATACAGGCCATTTACCATTTAACCAGCACCAGCAGGCACGAGCAGATCACCCCTGTCCTCGCTAACCTACACTGGCTTCCCATCAAATATCGCATTGATTTCAAAATCCTTCTGCTCACTGTTAAAATTCTAACTAACCTGGGCCCAGCTACTGAACTGAGCTTGATGTGTACAACCCAACGAGAGCACTAAGATCCTCCAGCCAACGGCTCCTAATGCGACCAATGTCTCGTTTAAAAACCAGAGGTGAGCGTGCTTTTGCTTCTGCCCCGAGACTCTGGAATAATCTCCCAGTGGAAATCTGTACACCAGAATCAATTCAGTCGTTCAAATCCCGTTTAAAAACACTGGTTTAACTTAGCTTTTGAAAACAATGTGTGACTTTCATTGGGCCTGCACTACACCGTGTAAATGTAAGCATCATTGATTTGTTCTGCCCGCATTGCATCGTGAAGCACTCTGATGTACACTAATAAACTCTGACTTGACCTCAGACTGAGGAACAGAAAGCATCAGCAGGTCAGAGACTCGGGGTCAGAAACCAGGTCACTGCGTATGGTCTAACAGGAAGTTACATCGCCACACGGCTTTCTGCGGTTTCCCTGCGGTCATGTGACCTTGGTGACTGATGTCAACATCCCCAGGGAGTCATGGTTTCCGCTGTGTGACCTAATGAGCTCCACGAGAAAATGTGAGGAAGTCGACCACATCAGGCCTGATTGATGAGGACGCTTCAACGCGGGCGCCTCGGCTCGCCGTTCCTCGGACTGCGACTCAAAAACTCCAGAGGAGACGCTGCTGTGGACCAAAGTTTACTCCAGTTCATCAGAAGAGGATGTTTTTGTATCTTACCTGTTTAAGGTTTGTAGCATTAGGGGCGTGGCCTCTTTGACGTACAGGTGGCACAGAAACTGATGTCTCACTGAGATTTTTCTTTTTCACTCACATGAGCTCGGGCGCTCGCTCTGAAGTATTTAGTGTGAGCTCGACTGTGGGCTGAGAGCGGATCAGCTGCTGTCTGAAACAGATGAATGCGTACACGTATGTAGTAGCGTGCACACATCTCATTCTCACGTTCCTGCTCTTTGGTTGGTTCTTGCATTTTGCAGCTCTGTTGCTTGTGAAGCTGGCACACAAGCATTTCACTCACATGTGCTGTGACAACTCTTTGATTTGATTACAGAGAAAAGCAGCAGAAACATCTGAGCTGAACGGGCACTGATTTGATCTTTGAGTGGCCCGTGACCTCTGACCTCCTGACTGTTAGGTCTTTCTCAGTCCAGCTCTGGAGCTGTGAACTTAGTTCTGTCTACAAATGCACCAAAACCTCCAAATGATTAACTTCTAATATATTGTGTCTTTCAAGGCCTTGATGTAATCGGGACCAGTCATGTTCTACCTTTACAATGACCAGTCACGATCAGTGGTGACAGAATCGACCAATAGGAATCCACCCTGAAAAACCTCGTGTTGAGCTACAGAAGCAGAATCTGCTGCGTCGCATCATGTGTGTGTTTGTAGGTCCGACTTTATCCTGTTTATTTCTGTCTTTCCAGTTTGATACCAAGCCCGTCCTGTGGAGGGTAAGTTTCCATCTTTTGTACTTCCTGCGTGCGTAACAGCGGGGGGCGTGTCCTGCTGCATGTGCTGATAGATATTTGTGGTTGTTCCTCAGATAGAGTCTGAAGCGGATCGTCAGCCTTCCCGGTGAGTCGACTTCTGCTGTTATTAATAGAAACATATGACTGTTGCTCAAAGTCTGTCACAGATTTAAAAATCATCTTACACGTGATAAATAAACTAAAACCTGAGAAATTATATCTGTAAATGGGTTTAATAATTTCAACATAAAAGAGCCTTTATTCATGCTTTTACTTTGATGAGATTTGTAGTTCGACCTGAATGATACATGATCACAGTTTTGTAATTATATTATTATTCAGTGATTTAAACACTCGAGGACTGAAGAATGAGTGATTATTAATCTGTATGATGGAATCAGTGTTTTTATGTGACACATGTTTGTATTATTAATAATGATTATTCAATACATTCAGACTCAGACTATGACTGTACTGACAGAAATATGAATGTGATTCTTTCAATGACATTTCAAGGATGATTTTGTAAGTTTATAAATAAGTTTTAAAGAACCAGATTAAACGAGTCACGTCACAGCATCATTAGAGGAATCCACCCATATGGAAAAGAAATAGTAAAAACATATGATTTACTCATGAAAGTGGCCACTTTTTTAGTAAGTATCCAAAACATACAAGTTTCATTATATAATTTTTCAAGGGCTCTTATATCTGTTTTCACTCTTGTTTGCTTTTCATACAAGTTTCACACAAGACAGATACAAACTTTATAAGATTTATATCTTTTCCATGTGGGCAATAACAGGAATCTGAGACGAGGACTCATTTTACAGGAACCCGATCACAAAAGTCAAATTACAGGAGTCATGTTGAAAGAGATTATAGAACCAGATTATATGGGTCAAATCACAGGAGGCATATTACGGCAAATTACAGGCTCTGGAATACAGACTAGAGTCAGAATAAAGGAGCAACAAAAAACAGATTACAGGAGTCAGATTACAGCAGTGGTTCCCGTTTTTTGCTGGGCCCCCCTTTGTTTTACAAGAAAATGTTCGCGCTCCCCCCTCCCCCGCGTGCACGCACACGCACACGCACACATCCTCCAACCACACACACATATTTTGCTCCATTAGTTTATTTCACACCTCAAACATTTAGTAAACAATTAAGCAAATACAAGTAACCTGCAATAAATTACAGGCAGTCAGAATATAAACTACTATTAGGTTTGTGCCTTTATTCACGCCACGCTGTGGCCACGTTATTGTTTACATGAGATGAACTGCAGAATGATAGAGACAAATACTGTTAATCTGACTGTCTGCAGGTTTACACGCAGTTACTGTCCCTCTGTTTACAAAGGCAGAGGCGTCACGCTGTCATTATTTTACTGTAGCTGTTTTTTCCTGTGTAATAATATTCAACATTGCTATCAAATCAAAAAATGTCTCTCTGTGCAAAATGGGTTCAAAAACATAAACAGCTGTGGGATCCTGTTTGTCTGTGATTTGAACCGGGGGAACAAATCGCTGCAGGATCAGCCTGATGTTATTTGTATCCTGTAACTTTACTGTATAAAGAGCAAACATCTCCAACGTGTCAGGAGTAGTTAGTCATTACAACAAGTGTTTGAACTAAAAATCAAGAATGTGGGATCCTGTTTGTCCGTGATTTAAACAGCCCAGCGCTGCTCCAATGCAGGGAAACTAATCCTGCAGGGAGACCTACCTCAGCACCTGTGCAGGTGAAGCCAAAGGGCAGATTTGCTTCACCATATTTTCTTTGGCTCAGAATGAAGTTGGTTTGGAAACATATTCAGCGATGCTTCATCTCCTGCTTTGCGTTTGTGTGGCCGCCCCGTGCTAGCAGTGTCCAAGCGTTGTGTTCCCCCCCCCCCCCCCCCCCGCCCCTTTTCATACCGCGCCCCCCCTGCAATGGCTCTCCACCCCCCCTAGGGGGCAGCCCCACACTTTGGGAAGGTCTGGATTAGAGTAACCACACTACCAAGATTACAGTCATATTAGAAGAGTCAGATAATGCGATTAAAATTCCAGGAGTCGGATGTTAGATGTTTGGTTTAGAAGAAACGATCATACTATGAAGATGTTTTTACCTGCAGAGACTCGCCTGCGTTAATCTCTGTCTTCATGTGCAGTTTCTATAGAAATCTAGATGTGTGTGTCAAGGTGTCTGCGATGTGTGGGCGTGTCTCTAGTTCCCATGGCGATTGTCTGCATACTGTGCAACATCCTGCTCCTGGTTCCTGAGCTGAAGATCCAGTTCCTGTTGGACGGTCATGTGACTAGAGAGGCGACCTGGGCCACAGGACTGTGGGGCTCTGGCTTCCTGGTGAGTGTGTACATGGACTGGTTCTTATACTTTATATATGTACTGCTTTAACACGCCTCATCCATGTGTGTTTGTGTATGTGGCCAAAGTAGGGACGCTACACATCGCCTCACTTTGGACCTTTCACCTCTTCCTCAAAGTTAAATAAGGTCAGCTTATAAAATGTCTGTTGTCTTTGAAACTAAGCCTCAAACTCTTCACGTCTGGGAAACGATTGGGGTCAACCTGAAACAAAGGCAGATGTGAAATGTAAAAGTGAGATCAGAGGTTAAGTGTCACATGATATTTAGATGCAAAATATGATGTGATAGTCACAACCACATAGTACGATTAAAAAGAACAAAGTAAACAACATGAGAATATACAGAGTATAACATTATTCCCTCAGAAGTAAATCCTGCGCAGAGCTGCCTTAACAGGAGTCTGTAGACTGCTTATTCTTCCTTAACTTAAGTAATTCTCCAAAGCATCAGTGTGTCTACTACACCTCAATCCCACAAGAGTAGGGATGGGCATTGATAAGATTTTCACGATTCCAGTTTCGATTCTGTTTAACGATTCGATTCTTTTTAAAAAGGAGAACACTAAGGTCGATTAGCTCAGAACTTTGTCTTATATCTTCTCTTTGAACAAGAGAGAAATGTAGGAGTAACATGGCCTTACAAACCCAACAGTGAGATCTGAAGAGATCCAGCCTGCGGCTCTTCAATGGGGCGTCACAGGGTCCCCAGGAAAAAACTGTAAATGTAAAATAATAAAATAAATATTCTTCTGCAGCAATAACAAAGTATAACATAAATTATTCTGTAGCAATAACAAAGTACGGCTGCAAGCCTTTGACCACAAACTGAGTCTCTGCTCGCTGACATTCGTCTATCCTGCCTGAAAGGAGACGCTACGGTAGACTGCAGCGAGAACTGCCAGCATCTGAGCCAGACTCTGTCTCTCTCATCATGGTCACCTAAATGCACAGTAATGGCAGGTTTGTAATAAGGCAGATTGCGCTAACATAATCTGCACTGTTGTTGATTATTTACCTGCCGCATTAACGGGAGAGGACGTGCAAACGTTACCGCTGCTGCTGGGTCAAGATTCACGAGTCCGGAATTAAAAACACGACATTCATTTAAGGTCATCGCGTGTTTGTGAGCAAATGCTTTTGCATATTCGTAGTGTTTCCTCCCTTAAATGAAATCTCTACTTTGCAAGTATTGCAAGTTGCCCTGTTGTCATCCGTTCTCGTAAAGTAGAACCAAACTTTTGAGCGTTTGAGCGTTTGAGCCGCCTCATCTCAGCACAGAAACAGCTAACAGATCATCTGCAGAGGAATGGTTTATTGGAAGAGTTTCAGTCAGGTTTCAGAGCTCATCACAGCACAGAAACAGCTTTCGTGAAGGTTACAAATGATCTTCTTATGGCCTCTGACAGTGGACTCATCTCTGTGCTTGTCCTGCTGGACCTCAGTGCAGCGTTCGATACGTTCCCATATTTCATTGAGTGATTCAGTCACAGCTTGGGGCAGATAGCCCCCCCCCCTCACTGAACCAGCTGCAGGTTTTCCCTCCCAGTGTTTCCAAAGCGCTTGCTCATTATGATTTTTGTTGTTCTTCTGTTTTCTTTATAGTATTGTAGACCTGACAGTATGAAGCACCTTGAGGCGACTGTTGTTGTGATTTGGTGCTGTATAAATAAAATAGAAAGTTGCACATTAATGATCATGAACTGACCCCCCAGCCCATTGTTCCTTCAGTGCTGCTGGCTTCAGTCATTATGTAAATGTGCTGTTTATAAGGTTGAAACCTGCAGTCTGAGACTGAAGACGTCACCTGATGATGATGAAACGTTTCTCCCACTGAAAAGTCCAGATGAACAGAATTAACTTTGGGTACAGACCAATTACCTGTATCACCTGTGGTTTCAAAGGTTATTGAAAATGTTGCTGTTAAACAAGTGAAGGAACATTTGGAGAGAGCAGCTCCATCCAATGGGGGGGGGTATGACAAGGGAAAAACAAACAAACAACGCTTGGACACTGCTAGCACGGGCGCCCACACAAACGCAAAGCAGGAGATGAAGCATCGCTGAATATGTTTCCAAACATAAAAAAAAAGTTTGGGAACCACTGCATTAGAAGAACAAGTTCCAAGCGCTTGGAAGTAGAGCAGAGAACGTGGTCTGGGTAGAGTCTGTGTGTGAGTGGTCTGAGTGATCAGGGCTGAGATGGTGTTTGTTAACAGTCCGAATGGCCCTGGGAAGAAGCTGTTAGTGTGTGGGACCTGACTGACCACAGGCGCCGACCGGAGGGCACTGGGTCAAACAGGTGGTGGCCGGGGTGCCAGGGGTCACCTGTGATAGCCCTGGTTTTCCTGAGACCGGAGGATCAGGCGATGATCTCCAGGGGTGTCAGAGGGCAGCCAGGGATGTTTTTGGTGTTTTAATGACCCTCTGTGCAGCCTTCCTGCTCTCAGTCGTGGCCCCTGAGTACCAGGCAGGAGGAGAGCACGCTCTCCACTGAGGAGCATTAGCAGCTCCTGGTCCAGGTTATTCTTGCTCAGGACACAAGTGCAGCCACTGCTGGGCCTTCTGTTGTGGGTCCAGGTGAGATCAGCCGAGATGTGCCCAGAAACCTGAAGGTGGAGACAGATCCACCTGTTCTCCATTTATAATGAGAGTGGACCTGTCTGTGCCTACTGAAGTCCATGATGAGTTCTTTGGTTTTAGGATGTTCAGCTTCTGTTTGTTTGCTGAGCAGGAGATATTCTCTTCCTCCATGTAGAACAGCCCTTTATTGTCATTGTACATATACAGTGAAAATTGCACATGCGCCGTAAGGCGGTGTTATGGTACCGGTCCTGGAGTACATAAGCACACAGCCCGCTGCCCATTAACTTACCGGAGTCTTTGTTCCATCCTGGGGCTGGGGAACCAGCAGCTAGTCACCCAGAATGGCTAACCGAAGGCCGGACAGTCCTGATCCTCAAGGACCCCCAGAAGGGACCGGTCCCCTCCAACTACCGGCCAATAACCTGCCTCAGCACCACGTGGCAGCTCCTGTCAGGCATCATAGCGGCTAAGATGAACAGGCACATGGGTCACAACAGGAGCGGGACACAAACAGGAACTGGCAAGAATACCAGAGGAGCAAAACACCAGCTGCTGGTAGACCGAACAGTCAGCCGAGACTGCAAGACCAGACTGACCAACCTGTGCACTGCCTGGATGGATTACAGGAAAACCTGACTCAGTGCCCCACAGCTGGATCCTGGAAGGCCTAGACCTGTCCACAACAGATCAACAGGATCCTAAGACCCCTCATCAGGAACTCAACGGGGACGTGGCGAACAGCAATACAGGCCTAGTGTTTTTCCACTTCAACTCTTGGGGGAGGCCTCTCTCTCCCTTATCTTTCCTGCTTAGCTCCCATGTCCTTGTCCAGTCTCGTCTAACTCTAACCCTCAGAGATCCTTTCAGTTTCGTTCTTGTTCTCTAAGAAGTAAAGAAGAATTATGACTGTTGTTTTGAGTTTTCGCGTTGTGGTGTGGACTGTGAAAATGGAGGCTTTGTAAAGCCATGACGCATTTTAGTCATGTGATGCAGTCATGTGACCAATTCAACTAAGGTGGTGGAGAGCATTTTGTTTGCTCTCAGTTTTGACAGCCCTATTAAAGGTTAATATCAGTTTTGTACATGCTCAGATGGCTTTTCTTCCAGTTCTTTCATTCTCACTCGTTCTTGCAACTTTGTGCTCTCGTATTACTCGCTGCAACAGCTCCACCTCATTGTCAGTCCATTTAAAAAATTTGGTGCTTTTCCTCGACATTTTGCTGCGACAGCAGACAGAAATGAGGGAGGTTGAATCGTGTTACTTTACGCGCATGTACAGTACTGGAACGTAAGCGTTTTTGGCTGTTTCAATGTGGATGAACAACTCTTTGAAAATGATACTGTGGACACGGAGCAGTTTTAGACAAAGGTAGTCAAACTTAGGGGATCAAACCACCAGAAGGCAACATTGCAGACATCGAGGACAGCAACAAGTACCTGGGGATCCCGCAGGCGAATGGGAACCATGAAGAGGCCGCTAGGAAAGCTGCAACCACCAAGTACCTGCAGAGGGTCAGGCAAGTCCTGAGGACCATCAACACCAAGCCCTGCCTGTGATCAGGTGCCCTGCTGGGGTAATAAGTTGGCCAAAGGAGGAGATAGAAGCCACTGACCATGCATGGAGGGTTTCACCCCAAGTCCAGCACCCTGAGGCTGTACACTAAGCAGAAGGAAGGAGGCCGGGGACCGGTGAGTGTCAGCACCTCAGGCAGCAGAAACGTGAGAACGAAGAGGAGCAAGAGGAGGAACCATCATGGAAGCACAGGCCCCTGCACGGTATGCACCACCAGCAGATAGAGGAGGTGGCTGATATCCAGAAATCCTACCAGTGGCTGGACAAAGCTGGACTGAAAAGCAGCACAGAGGCACTAATCATGGCAGCACAGGAACAAGCTCTGCTCCATAGAGGCTGGAGTCGATCACAGCAGGAGCAGGTTGTGTAAAGATGAGACAATCCAGCCATATCATTCATATTCATGTTATTTTAAATAGCTGAATTTGTTTTAGTTGCTTACTGAGGATTTTGTGTGTTCCTGGTTTTATCTGCTCAGTGACTGTGGATAAAGCTGTGTGCTGGGTCTGGTACAGTACATTCAATGTTTGACCTTTGACTCATTGTAGTGACTTCATCAGTTACATGTGCATCAGTATAATTTGCTGACTGATGATGTGTTTTATGTTCCTCTTTGTGATTTGACCTCAAGTTAAAGTGTAACAGGTTAACTAGAATTTTTAAACTCTGATTTCAGGTTCTACTTGGAGCTCGAGCGTTTGTCCGGAGCAGCAGAACCCGAGGCTGCTGTGCGTTCAGGAGTCAGGTGACCTCAGGCTCCACCCCCTCTCGCACTGATTTTCATCACAGATATTTTTTATCAAAGTGGAAACCACGTCTGTATTTTTCTGACACGTGTGAGCTGCTCCAGATGTTGTCAGTCATATCGCGTCTGTCTTCTCCAGATGTTGTGCCAGCTGCTTTACTCCTGCCTGTGTCTGCTCTCTGCTGCCTCCTGCTCCCTGGTCAGTGCCACTGGTCTGTCTCAGGGTCCCCTCTGCCTCTACAACGACTCCTCTGGTCCCACCTGGGGGGTCCCGCTGCAGCCCCTCCCAGGCCGGTGAGACACACACAGATGTTCTGAACTGGTTTTAGTGGTTTCCTGTCTCTCTGTCCCCAGACACTCGGAGTAATGTCAAAGATGTTTCCTTGTACTCTTGGGCAGATGTTTTCCTGTCTCCTCAGACACTCGGGATACCTGTTCAACAGGACTCTGTGGTCTGGGGTCTGCTTGGAGCCCAGCTCGGTGGTCCAGTGGAACTTGGTCCTGTTCAGTGTGATGGGGACTGTGAGCGGCCTGCAGACGGTCCTCTGTGGGGCCAACATCCTGAACTCCATACTGGGCCTGATTCTGGGCCAGGGCCTCTCCCACAGCAAGGTCTGTGGGCGAGCCCAGCGTTGGACCATCTATTTATAACATCAGCTCCAGATTTAGCAGCTTATTCATGCGTGTGTGTTTCTATGTTTCAGACCAGTCCAGGTTCAGCTTGACGTGGGTTCGATCCTGGGAGCTCCAACTGTGATACACAGAATTAAAATTAAAAGTCTTTCACTGATGCACTTTAGACAATCAATAGCATGAAGATCAATAACTTGAGATACCTCGACCTTACGCAGGATTGCAGTACATGTACCTTTTAATAATTATTTATTTATTTTCCTGAATAAAACTATTCAAACATCCAGTTAAGCTAAATAATCAATAATGAAATAATATCCTCGTGCTTAATAAGAGCTCAAAACTAAATCATTGATTTTTGTTTTCAAAGTTAAACTCTGATTTTTATTGATTATGTTGTTTACTGATCATTTTATTAAACTTTTTATGTATTTATTTTGATTAGCATTCAAATATCTCAGTGAATACAGAATAAATACCACAAAGAAAGCACGAGACAAGGCTAATCAAAGGTTATTGGCTGAAGCTGATGCTGTTTATGTTTTTGTGAAAATCCATAAAAACAAATAAAAGTGTTAAAGATGTTTTAGTTGCAGAGATAATATCTGTCACAGTTCTGATTACACTGATCATTCAGATAAGAACAACAGTGCAAACAACAACGCTCTGTATTTATTCGTGTGTTTGTGCAGTTTGCAGTGTTTCGAGGTCATGGTCCATGTGGACGATGGTGGACGATGGTCCATGTGGACGATGGTCCATGTGGACGACGGTGGACGATGGTCCATGTGGACGATGGTGAACGATGGTCCATGTGGACGATGGTGAACGATGGTCCATGTGGACGATGGTCCATGTGGACGATGGTGGACGATGGTCCATGTGGACGATGGTGGACGATGGTCCATGTGGACGATGGTGGACGATGGTCCATGTGGACGATGGTCCATGTGGACGACGGTCCATGTGGACGATGGTGGACGATGGTCCATGTGGACGATGGTCCATGTGGACGATGGTGAACAATGGTCCATGTGGATGATGGTCCATGTGGACGATGGTGGACGATGGTCCATGTGGACGATGGTCCATGTGGACGACGGTCCATGTGGACGATGGTGGACGATGGTCCATGTGGACGATGGCGGACGATGGTCCATGTGGACGATGGTCCATGTGGACGATGGTGGACGATGGTCCATGTGGACGATGGTCCATGTGGACGATGGTGAACGATGGTCCATGTGGACGACGGTCTATGTGGACGATGGTGGACGATGGTCCATGTGGACGATGGTCCATGTGGACGATGGTGGACGATGGTCCATGTGGACGATGGTGGACGATGGTCCATGTGGACGACGGTCCATGTGGACGACGGTCCATGTGGACGATGGTGGACGATGGTCCACGTGGCGTCTTTGAACCCTGACCCATCCTGTTGTGTCTCAGTCTGTTTTACCTGCAAGCTTGCAGCACATAAAGCTGAGTTTTCCCAGTTCTGCCTCCTGTATTTGGGTGCATCATGACTCCAACTCCACCCTGTCTGGGGGTTTGCAGGACTGTGTTGCTGATGTAACCCAGTGTTAAAAACAGGATTAAAAGTATAAATATTCATACTCGTAACAATGGGAATAAATATTGATAAAAACAAAGTTAATTATAATAAATATAATAAATACTGATAAAGCATGTAAACATAAGTTTAATTAATATGTACATATGTTATATGTAATGATATATGATATATATATAAATGATGTGGGGGCAGGACTTAGTCCTTTAGAGTGTGTTTGTCAGATCCACTGAGCGACCAATCATTGGCCGGTCTGACCCTCCCCCAGTCTGTGCGCTGCTCAGACACCTGTGTGTGCCTTCGTGTGCCAGTCAGATACGCCAGAGACACAGACGGTGAAAGATCAGTTTACCCGTGCAGCGAAGAAGCTAGCTGGATAGTGAAAATCCTTTTTTCGGCGAGAATAATAAGGGTGATACTGTATTCCATTACTGTATTCCGTGAGCCAGCGTGAGCACTGTGAAGCCCCGTGCAGCATTTGTTGCTTCACATGGTAAGTCCCAGGCAGCGCATGTGCGCTAGCATAGCATGCTACTTGCCGCTAGCTCCGATGCTAACTTCCGTTAGCCATTTTGCAATGAAAGTGCCTTTTCCGAGGCTAAAGCAATTAGCACTGAGTCTGCTGCACTTTATACGAGATGTTCTTTAAAGGTTTATGTCACATTACTGTGGTATTGATGTATAATGTATGGTTTTGTGTGAAGTTGTTATGTTAGCACATGTTCACTTTTCTCATGGTGCTAATTATAGTTCTGCACACTAAGTATTAGCAACGTGAAACTAAGTGCCTTCACCTGCACTTTACCTAGCTGAAACTTGATAAATCTCAAGCCAATGTGTATTTTTAATGCACTGCTGAGCTATTTTGTATTATTTTAAATGTGTGTTTCCTATGCACTTTTTCCCTTTTGAAATGAGAATAATTTGTTGTACAACATAGAATATTTTGAAAGAAATTTAGAAACACTACAAGCAACTAGTAGTAATAATAAGTTACAGGCATGATAGCTTAAATGTTGAACTGCTGTGTTCTGGCCTGGTCCCCAGGTCAGGTTTTTTCCCTTTGCTTATTTGGATTGGATTGGTTTTGAGGACCTGAGAAGAATCGAGGATCCCTTTTCCAGTACTGGATGGCGAGCCCAGCCCAAAGAGCCGGATGAACTGGTAGATTGTAACCCGACTGGTTACAAACACACATGCGTGACTAGTGAACATTGAAAGACTGAAATTGACTTTGAAAAAGACACAAAAGACAATATATCCTTGGGTCGACTATTTGTGGGGTTTATTTTATTTTGTTTTCAAGAAGCGCGCTCTACTTTTGTTAAATGTGCACAACTTTAATAATTGCTAATAAATGCAATTGTGTTTCCTACACCTACTGTGTACAAGTCCTCTGTTGTCATACACCCTTGGCTCCTACGAACCTAGAACCTGTCTGATCTGGTCCATATTTCCCTTCTGTCCTCGTACTGTGGTTAAAGGTAACTATACTGCCCGTACTACAGGCAAAGAAGGCAAGAAGTAACACTAACAGGTCTTACGTGCCCACTACTAGTATTGCACCACCAGTGTTACATAAGTAAAAAAGTGGCTTTTTTACTTATGTAACACTGGTGGTGCAGTACTAGTAATGGGCACGTAAGACCTGTTAGTGTTACTTCTTGCCTTCTTTGCCTGTAGTACGGGCAGTATAGTTACCTTTAACCACAGTCCGAGGACAGAAGGGAAATATGGACCAGATCAGACAGGTTCTAGGTTCGTAGGAGCCAAGGGTGTATGACAACAGAGGACTTGTACACAGTAGGTGTAGGAAACACAATTGCATTTATTAGCAATTATTAAAGTTGTGCACATTTAACAAAAGTAGAGCGCGCTTCTTGAAAACAAAATAAAATAAACCCCACAAATAGTCGACCCAAGGATATATTGTCTTTTGTGTCTTTTTCAAAGTCAATTTCAGTCTTTCAATGTTCACTAGTCACGCATGTGTGTTTGTAACCAGTCGGGTTACAATCTACCAGTTCATCCGGCTCTTTGGGCTGGGCTCGCCATCCAGTACTGGAAAAGGGATCCTCGATTCTTCTCAGGTCCTCAAAACCAATCCAATCCAAATAAGCAAAGGGAAAAAACCTGACCTGGGGACCAGGCCAGAACACAGCAGTTCAACATTTAAGCTATCATGCCTGTAACTTATTATTACTACTAGTTGCTTGTAGTGTTTCTAAATTTCTTTCAAAATATTCTATGTTGTACAACAAATTATTCTCATTTCAAAAGGGAAAAAGTGCATAGGAAACACACATTTAAAATAATACAAAATAGCTCAGCAGTGCATTAAAAATACACATTGGCTTGAGATTTATCAAGTTTCAGCTAGGTAAAGTGCAGGTGAAGGCACTTAGTTTCACGTTGCTAATACTTAGTGTGCAGAACTATAATTAGCACCATGAGAAAAGTGAACATGTGCTAACATAACAACTTCACACAAAACCATACATTATACATCAATACCACAGTAATGTGACATAAACCTTTAAAGAACATCTCGTATAAAGTGCAGCAGACTCAGTGCTAATTGCTTTAGCCTCGGAAAAGGCACTTTCATTGCAAAATGGCTAACGGAAGTTAGCATCGGAGCTAGCGGCAAGTAGCATGCTATGCTAGCGCACATGCGCTGCCTGGGACTTACCATGTGAAGCAACAAATGCTGCACGGGGCTTCACAGTGCTCACGCTGGCTCACGGAATACAGTAATGGAATACAGTATCACCCTTATTATTCTCGCCGAAAAAAGGATTTTCACTATCCAGCTAGCTTCTTCGCTGCACGGGTAAACTGATCTTTCACCGTCTGTGTCTCTGGCGTATCTGACTGGCACACGAAGGCACACACAGGTGTCTGAGCAGCGCACAGACTGGGGGAGGGTCAGACCGGCCAATGATTGGTCGCTCAGTGGATCTGACAAACACACTCTAAAGGACTAAGTCCTGCCCCCACATCATTTATATATATATCATATATCATTACATATAACATATGTACATATTAATTAAACTTATGTTTACATGCTTTATCAGTATTTATTATATTTATTATAATTAACTTTGTTTTTATCAATATTTATTCCCATTGTTACGAGTATGAATATTTATACTTTTAATCCTGTTTTTAACACTGGGTTACACTATCCCCCCTTAGAATCATGCAAGTCCCTTTGCATGGGATAGCTAAACGGTAATGACAGTGGAACCAGCATTCATGGGGATGATCACAGAATCTTGTTCTGTCAAGGCACTAGTAAAAGCCAGGCTCAGACCTTGAAACAGGGACTGGGCAATGGAAATAAGAGGATTTCCCAACTGACTATATTGCAGTCGTTCTGGTTGGGTTCTTGTTCTCTCTGAGCGCCTTACAGTCGCTGTGGCTTCACTCTCAGTATTTGACTGACTTGAGTTCGCTTGATTATCATTTGAGTTGTCTTCTTCCACTGGCCCATCACAGGTAGGTCCATCGGGTAAGTTAGCGTCACTCTCGTTTTCATTGTCAGTGTTTGAGTGTTCCACCATGGTTTCACTCTCCTCTAGGCTTCCACATCCAAGTGGATTTCCACATTCAGGTAAGTTGTCACATCCGGTTAAATTGTCAGCTCCAAGCAAGTTGTCACATCCGGTTAAATTGTCAGCTCCAAGCAAGTTGTCATGTTCATGTAAGTTGTCTCCGCCGGGCAAATGAGTTTCAGCATGATCGTGATCATTAGGGTGTGTCTTTGGCTGGGGAATCTCATAGACTCGAGTGACCTTTATGGGCTCTTGAAGAGGTTCCTCTCTGAACCAACAGACATCCTCATCTTCCAGTTCTGAATGATCACATTCCTCATGTTGTTTAGGTGATTGCCTTGTTTTTGGTTTGCGTACATGAGTTGGTTGGACAGGTTTCTCCTCAACAGGGGCAAGAAAACCACAAGGGAGCAAGAGATCGCGGTGGACTGTGCGGACTGGGCCCTCTTTTGTTAAGGGTTTTATACTGTAGACGGGCAAGTCACCTGCTTGGTTCACCACAACGTGAATATCAGTCTCCCACTTGTCGGCTAGCTTGTGCTTGCCTCTGAGACGGACTGCACGCACCAAAACTCTGTCACCTGGCTCTAGTTTTGAGGGTTTCACTCGCATATCAAATCTTGTTTTGTTTCTTTCTGCCATTTTGTTAGCATGGTCTGTTGCTAGTTTGTAGGTCTCTTGTAGAGTTGCCTTTAGTTTTGTTATGTACTGAGAATGCGACTTAAAACTTTTGTTGCTAAAGGGCAGCCCAAATGCTAGATCGACTGGCAATCTTGGCTGACGGCCAAACATTAACTCATATGGGGCAAAACCAGTTGTATCGTTTTTCGTACAATTGTACGCATGAACGAGTGGTTTGACATAGTTATGCCACTGAGTTTTGTCCTTTTCCTCAAGAGTACCTAGCATACTTAGTAACGTTCTATTGAAACGTTCTACCGGGTTCCCTCTGGGGTGATAGGGTGTTGTCCGGATTTTGCGAATGCCCATGATCTTGCAAAGCTCTTGGATAATGTGGGACTCAAAGTCGGGACCTTGATCGCTATGCAATCGTTCGGGTATCCCGTAGTGGACTATGAAGTTGTCCCAAAGGGCTTTTGCAACGGTCTGAGCTTTCTGATTGCTGGTAGGGACGGCTAATGAATATTTTGTGAAATGATCGGTTAATACAAGCACATCCTTTACATTACTTCGATCAGGCTCAATGGACAGGAAGTCCATGCAGACTAATTCGAGGGGTCTGGTGGATTTGATATTCACAAGTGGAGCTGCTTTTTCTGGAGGAGTTTTACGTCTTACACAGCGGTTGCATGTTTTGAGCTTATGCTCTATATATGCTGCCATGCGAGGCCAATAGAACCTTGTTCGGGCAAGATCTAAGGTACGTTCAGTGCCTAAGTGGCCCATGTCACAGTGGAGGCTTTGGAAGACTGGGTCACGGAGCTGTTCAGGTAAGACAAGCTGGTAAGTAACATCTCCTCCATCTTGGCGAGTTCGGTACAGGATGTTATTGTGCATCTCCAATCGATTGAACTCTCGGAGTAGAAGGTTGATGTCAGGAAGTTCAGCTCGCACAGTTGGTGGGACCTTTTCTCCAGTTTCAATTTGTGCAATGACTTCCCTCAGACAAGGGTCTGTTCTTTGTTCGTTTGTGATCTGTTCAGGGGACATATGGGGTATAACAGGAAGACCACCACAGTCATTTTCATTGACAAAGTCACCTGGAATGGCAGCTGCAGAAATGGCTAGCGAGTGAACCAAAGGGATGGTGTCATTTTGAGAGCTGCATACAAGGTGTTTCTCATAAATAGCAGACACTACTTCAGGACTTAAACTGCTGTCAGGTAGGGACAGGTGAGTCTGTGTGAACTGCTGTATGCGGTCGAGCTCTTTTTGGGACACTGCGTCGTTAAGCAACTCGCCATGTGGCCGTCTAGAAAGGCCATCTGCATCTGAGTTAAGCTTGCCTGCTCTGTACTGGAGCTTAAAGCTAAACGTTGACAGGGCAGCTAGCCATCTGTAGCTCATGGCATCCATCTTAGCAGTAGTTAATATGTACGTCAGAGGGTTATTGTCTGTTACGACAGTAAACTGATTTCCATATAAGTAATCTGCAAACTTTTCAGTCACTGCCCACTTCAAGGCTAAAAACTCTAACTTATGGGCAGGATAACGAGATTCACTCCTGGACAACCCACGGCTTGCATAAGCTATCACCCTGGTCTGGCCATTCTGCTCTTGATAGAGCGCGGCGCCAAGCCCTGTAGTGCTGGCGTCGGTATGGAGCATATATGGCAGTTTAGGGTCAGCAAAACCCAATACAGGTGCAGTACTGAGCTTTTCAATGATGGTTTTGAAAGCAAGATCACAAGAGGGAGTCCATCGCTCGCCGAAAGGTGTCTTGGGGTCATGGTACTGGACAGACTTAGCTTTAGGCTTTGTGCTTTTGCGCAAAGGAGGGTAGCCTGATGTTAAGTCAGTGAGGGGCTTAACAATACTCGAATAGTTCTTAATGAACCGCCTGTAGTACCCTGAAAAGCCTAAGAATGAGCGGAGCTGTTTAAGATCACGGGGCACAGGCCAGGTACTTAAGGCTTCCACCTTTTCAGGGTCAGTCTCCACTCCCTTGCTGGACACAATATGCCCAAGATATCTGACAGAAGTTTGGAAAAACTTGCATTTTTCGGGTGAGAGTTTGAGCCCATATTCTTTCAGGCGATCAAGAACTTTCATTAAGCGAGCCTCATGTTCTTCAAGTGTCTTGGAGAATACAATGATGTCATCAAGAAACACGATCACCTCACGCAGGTTCATGTCACCCATACATTTCTCCATGAGCCGCTGGAATGTGCTGGGGGCATTTGTAATGCCTTGGGGCATTCTATTAAATTCCCAAAAGCCGATGGGACATACGAACGCCGTCTTTGGTTTGTCCAGCGCCTCCATCTCAATTTGGTAGTACCCAGATTTTAAATCCAGGACAGAGAACCATTGCGACCCGATCAAGGTGGAAAACGTTTCCTCCAAATTGGGGAGAGCGTAAGCATCTTTTATAGTCTGCGCATTAAGCTTTCTGTAGTCGATACAGAGGCGGACTTCACCATTTTTCTTCCGCACAACTACAATGGGTGAAGAAAAAGGGGAGGTAGATTCCCTGATCACGCCAGCTTCTTGCAGTTCTTTGAGGTGCTTACGGACTGCTTCCAGGTCGTTCGGATGTATGGGACGCGCTCTATGCTTGAACGGTGTTTCATCTGACAATCTGATTGTGTGTTTCACTTGATCCGTCTTTCCAAAGTCAAGATCATTCTGTGCAAACACTTCGGGCATTTGGCTTAGCTTTTCGGTTATGCGCTCCTTCCATTCAGCGCTAATAGGGGAAGAGTCAAAGTTATATGTTACATTTGACTTCTGCTCAGTTCGGGATCTTGGAGTTCTCACTGAGTGTTCGTGAGATAGAACTCTTTGATATGCACTGACTTCTCCGATGACACAATTTAGAGGGATTGTCACATCATGTTCGGATTCATTGGTAAGTATAACTGGAACAAGGTAAGGTGCTCGTTCAGGTAGGTCTATGAGACAAGGTTTCACAAGGATATCACCAGGTAAGGCTGACATTCGTGGATACTCTAACAAGACAGACTTTTCACCGTTACCGGCTGACACAGCTACAGCACCATCTAGAACAACAGTTTGGCCTGCTGGAATCAACTGTGGCTCTTTGTTGTGCATCGTCACTAAACCAAGACTACTGTCTTTGGACTGTTTGTGTCGTGACTCAAGAACTTTTAGAACTGCCCTATAACCATATGGCAGGTTCAGCTGCAGTTCATGGCATGTGTCAGAGTACAGCTCATAAAGTACATCTAATGTGTTTGTCCCAATTAGCACTAAGGACTGAGAAGCTGTGCGCATATCGGGGACAACTAAGGCAAGTGTCGGCACTTCAGCTTCAATGCCAAGGAAGTCTTTTGGGAAAGTGACATGTAGTTCAATGTAGCCTAAGTAAGGCACAGACTGACCGTTGGCACCCTCAACTTCTAAAAGTTCAAACAATGGCTTAATCTCATGAGAGGACAAATGCTGACGATAGTAGGACTCGGGGACTGTAGTCACCTGGGAACCAGTATCTAGCAAACAACTCACTGTGTGACCATTAACTTTCACTTGTGCAGTACTCTTTGTACCAATTAGACCTTTAGGAAAGTCGAAGGAATCTGTTCTTGTGTGCGACTTTAGGCTGGCACGCTTTTTAGGTGAAGCTTTTTGTTTAACCTGGGTGGGACGGGTTAACAAAGCATCAGCCTCCATTTGTCCCGCAACGGAGGCAGAATTTAGTTTAAAGAAAGCTGGTCATTCTGCCTGTCCCATATCTGCCTTCTCACTCTTAATTCCTTTCGTTTTGCAACTACAAGGGCAGGATTGGGCTCTGACTCACAAGTGGCTACTATATGTCCATCTTCCCCACAGCGGAAGCAATACCAGGGCTTGGGCCTAGTACTGGGGCGGCTGGGTGGAGGTGAGTTTTCAGGTTTGACATGGTCAGGTTTTTTATTTTCAGGTTTCCTTGTTCGAACTGTCTTCAGTGTTGCTTGTTTCTTTGGCTTCACAATGGCAGCTAATTGGCTTTTTAGGTCGGCAACTTGTTTCTTCAGCTCTTCTAGACTATCTGACTCTGCTTGACGAACATCTGCATTTGTTTCAGTGACCGTCTGTTCATGAGACACTGCTTTTGGTTTTGTGGCGCTAAAGTGTTTCTTCATTCGCATATTTTTAACTTCCTGTCGGTTTTCTGCAGTACGCAGGAGAAGCAATAGCTCCGCATAAGTGGGTGGCTCCTTATGCTTTAGCTCCAATTGCAACTCCGTTAGCAAGTTATCATCCCAGCAGCCTCTGTAAAACTGTTTAAGAAGATGCTTATTTACTTCATGTGGTTCAAGCCCACCTCTGCGCACGGTGTGACTGACTGCCACCTGCAAACGAAGCAGATAAGCAGAGGGCTTTTCACCGTGATCTTGGAAGGTGTTCATGAAGCGTACAAACAGTTCCTCACCATCTTCGACGGTGCCAAAAGCTGAATCCAGAAGTTTAAGATAGTCTGCAGGAGTGGCTCCTGGCCCAAGAGGGCGGATGACATCAGAAGCGGGAGCAAGGAGACTTTCAAGAATCTTACGAGTTTTTTCCAACTCGGACAAAGAAGCATCTTCCATCAACAAGTCAACATGAGATCGCCATGTTTCATAGTCAGCTTCGCTGTAAGGTCTGGGCATCTTGCCAGAGAAAGCTCTGAGTCTTAATGTAGAGTGAGCATGTGATGTCTTTTCAACACTCTTGACAACATGCTCGACTACTACTTTCTGAACCTCTGGTGGGTTGAGGTCAGTTGGGCTCAATATTTGAGGTGTCAAGTTTGGTCTCATGGGGCGTTGGAATGCACCCTGAATGGATTCAGGAGGGTGAGGCAGTTCAGTTAAGACTGAAGGTGAGGCTCCAAGTTGTGTGGATCCTACCACAGGGCAAATCTGATCAGCAGCATCATTTTCGGGGTTTATCTCAGCTGTCTCAGCAGCTTCGATGGTCTTCCCTATTGTGGACAGGGCCTCCCGCAACACTTCTTCGAAATCCTTCCCACTTAACTTGGCTAAACCCTTCAGGTTGCTAATGTAAGCCTCAGTAACACTGCCCCCTACGGTCTTAGCATAGACGTCAGTTAAGGCTCGAATGCGGTAACTGACATCTGGATTGTCAGTGGACTGTAAGAGGTAAGGCAGCTTAGGGGCTAATATTTCAACGGCTGCACCGGACTCGAACTCTACAATATGACTTTTGTGGAACGCGGAAGAGTCATCATCGACAGCGAGTGCTCTACGAATAGTACCATGTTGCTCCAGAAACTCAAATACCTCTTTGTCTTTCTCTCTATCTGTAACACCGCTAACAATAATGGCATTTGGTACTTTAACGGCATACTTCTCGACAAAATCCATTTTCACAGTATCTGATCAAAAGTCAAACAGGATTCCAATGTTGTCACACAACACTCTAGGCTCCTGGCTGGCTCGCCACTTTTTTACTTATGTAACACTGGTGGTGCAGTACTAGTAATGGGCACGTAAGACCTGTTAGTGTTACTTCTTGCCTTCTTTGCCTGTAGTACGGGCAGTATAGTTACCTTTAACCACAGTCCGAGGACAGAAGGGAAATATGGACCAGATCAGACAGGTTCTAGGTTCGTAGGAGCCAAGGGTGTATGACAACAGAGGACTTGTACACAGTAGGTGTAGGAAACACAATTGCATTTATTAGCAATTATTAAAGTTGTGCACATTTAACAAAAGTAGAGCGCGCTTCTTGAAAACAAAATAAAATAAACCCCACAAATAGTCGACCCAAGGATATATTGTCTTTTGTGTCTTTTTCAAAGTCAATTTCAGTCTTTCAATGTTCACTAGTCACGCATGTGTGTTTGTAACCAGTCGGGTTACAATCTACCAGTTCATCCGGCTCTTTGGGCTGGGCTCGCCATCCAGTACTGGAAAAGGGATCCTCGATTCTTCTCAGGTCCTCAAAACCAATCCAATCCAAATAAGCAAAGGGAAAAAACCTGACCTGGGGACCAGGCCAGAACACAGCAGTTCAACATTTAAGCTATCATGCCTGTAACTTATTATTACTACTAGTTGCTTGTAGTGTTTCTAAATTTCTTTCAAAATATTCTATGTTGTACAACAAATTATTCTCATTTCAAAAGGGAAAAAGTGCATAGGAAACACACATTTAAAATAATACAAAATAGCTCAGCAGTGCATTAAAAATACACATTGGCTTGAGATTTATCAAGTTTCAGCTAGGTAAAGTGCAGGTGAAGGCACTTAGTTTCACGTTGCTAATACTTAGTGTGCAGAACTATAATTAGCACCATGAGAAAAGTGAACATGTGCTAACATAACAACTTCACACAAAACCATACATTATACATCAATACCACAGTAATGTGACATAAACCTTTAAAGAACATCTCGTATAAAGTGCAGCAGACTCAGTGCTAATTGCTTTAGCCTCGGAAAAGGCACTTTCATTGCAAAATGGCTAACGGAAGTTAGCATCGGAGCTAGCGGCAAGTAGCATGCTATGCTAGCGCACATGCGCTGCCTGGGACTTACCATGTGAAGCAACAAATGCTGCACGGGGCTTCACAGTGCTCACGCTGGCTCACGGAATACAGTAATGGAATACAGTATCACCCTTATTATTCTCGCCGAAAAAAGGATTTTCACTATCCAGCTAGCTTCTTCGCTGCACGGGTAAACTGATCTTTCACCGTCTGTGTCTCTGGCGTATCTGACTGGCACACGAAGGCACACACAGGTGTCTGAGCAGCGCACAGACTGGGGGAGGGTCAGACCGGCCAATGATTGGTCGCTCAGTGGATCTGACAAACACACTCTAAAGGACTAAGTCCTGCCCCCACATCATTTATATATATATCATATATCATTACATATAACATATGTACATATTAATTAAACTTATGTTTACATGCTTTATCAGTATTTATTATATTTATTATAATTAACTTTGTTTTTATCAATATTTATTCCCATTGTTACGAGTATGAATATTTATACTTTTAATCCTGTTTTTAACACTGGGTTACACTGACATAAAACTGTGGTTGGTGCTCAGCTTTTTAAACTTGAATGCACCAACAAACACTATTACACTATTCAGACTCTTGCTCCTCTTTTAAGGACGACCTTGGCCCTGAATGTGACCTCAGATGAAGCAGGGCTCAGACGCACGGCTCCAAGTGAACTCCACTGCATTAATGTGTGAGAGATTAATGTGTGGGTCACGTTCTGACAAGTAGACAAGTATCATACACACACACACGCGATGGATCATGGCTCAGGTTTCTTTTTTAATCGTGACAAACAGGAAGTAGAGCCGTGAGGATGACAGTGGAGTCAGACTCAGGTTCAGCAGCTAAATGCAGCGGCTGTTTCAGAGCCGCGTCTGCAGCAGCGTGTCCCACACTCCCTGTGACGGCAGGCTCTGCTGAGGCAGGTGGGCTGGGTTGTGAGGGTGGAGTTAAAATGGGGTTGTCTTCCTGATCTGACTGTAGGTGGTGTGTTTGAGGTCAGGCTCAGTCTAGTTACGCTCGCCGTCTCAGTGTAGCGCCTCCCTGTGGGCTGATGTGGAGGGCGGGTCGATGCCTTCGTGGTGCAGGTCCTCCTCTGTAAGCCGTGAAGCTTCAGCAGCAGCTGATGAACACCTGAGAACACAGCACACCGAGGGCTAACGTGTGACTGGCTGCTCATCACACCCGAAAACACAAACCGGTCAACAACACGATGCTTTTTCCTCCAATCAGACCTGAACTCTGCTCACAGCCTTTCAAAGATCAAAAACTCGGACTACAGACGGCTTCCTGTAAGCTGTTCAGACTATAACTGCCACAAACAGGCGAGGCGTGCGACTTTCAAACCAGTCGATCTCTTCATAATCGAGTTATGGACGACAGGAAACCAGGATATTTGCGTCACTGCCACATCATTAGGAAATAATTTAAGCTTTGAGGATTTAATCCTGATTTCTGATCTGCAGCTGATTTTAAAGTTGTTCACCATGTTGCACCCCCGCCTCTGAGAGCCAACCAGCAGAGGGACCGTAGCTCCACCGGAAACTTCCTGAGGATCTGAAAACTAGTCGACACCTCCACGAGAGAGAGACTGTCAGCATTTGTACTGTGGACTGATGGGATTTGGATATGAGTTCTGAAACTGCTTTAGTTGGGGCGGCTGTATTTGTATTAGTATAATATTGCTTATTGATGATGTATTTCTGCTTGTTATTGACCTGCCCAAGCTCTGCAGGAGGGAATTAGCAGCTGAAACTGGTCTCGTGTATTTTTCTCTGTTGTTTGTTTCGTACATGAACCCTGACAGTAAATTTAAACTAAATGAAGACTGGTTTGTGTGAAGCTTCAACGATTTACAGGAAAAAGACTCCAAAGTACGGTGGCCCTGAAGTGCAAATCACACCAACAAATTGCTAAACACAACAAAAAAATTGAGAGGCCCTGAAGTGCAAATCACACCAACAAATTGCTAAACACAACAACAAAATTGAGAAGCACAAAAACAAAATTGAGAAGCACAAAATCAAATTGAGAAGCACAAAATCAAATTAAGAAGCACAAAAACAAAATTGAGAAGCACAAAAACAAAACTGAGAATCACAAAATCAAATTAAGAATCACAAAAACAAATTGAGAAGCACAATTACGTTAAGAAAACCGGAAAGGGTAGGTACCAGTCGGCAACAGGAGACATCACTGATTGGATGTCCGCGCTGTTCGTCTTTGGAACCGGAAGTTACTCTGCCTGTAGCGCATTTCGTTTGAAGAAGAACGGCGGAATGTTTTGTCCTAGCTGTGGGAAAAAGCTGGTTGAGGAGTCACCGAACTTTTGCAGCGGCTGTGGCGAGAGGCTTTATCACGCATCTTGCATCAGAGACACTTCACTCCCATTGAGTAAGTTAATAAGCATAATAAAATGTTTGTTATTTATTGATTTATTAGCCTAGCGTTAGCTGTTTCCAGACCATAGCAGACCAGAGGGCTGTTCCACCAAGTGAGCTCAGAAAATCGAGGCTCATTTGAAAATGCACGCAGCTGTCAAAATGACTGCTCAAGACCTTTCTAGTAGTGAAGGTTTGAGGGCAGTTCTAGTGTTAACAAACCTCGCAGCTAGGGTGCCACGGACCAGACTTGTCCACAAGCATATTGCATAATGAATGAGCAGAAAGACTGCAGGTTAGCCTCCTTGCTGGAACCGAATTTGGGGCAATCGAGCCTGGATTTTCAGAGTGAGCCTAGCTTTTGGGATTAGCTTGCTTCGTGGAACAGTCCTCTGAGCATTTCCACAACTGAAACGATAATAAATTAGTTAATTTATTATGTTTGGTTAACTTTAGGAACTAACACTATTATGTGTCTATACATTAAAACTTACTGGTGTAGAATTGTATTGGTCAATAGTATCAGTTGCATTGTCATTCCTTGGTAGAAATTTTCTAGTGAGATTATTCAGTGTTGTCCTTATTTGCGTGTTGTGTGGACAATGGAATGTCACATGAATGAATGTCTTTAATGTGTGACATTGTAGTACATTTTTCCTTTGTTTCCCTTTAGCATCACAGACTACCTCAAATTGCCCGACTCCAACCTTCAGCACCTTCATAGAATACAGAAAAAAGAAAAATTAAGAGAGGCAAAAGTTTTCTGAAGGGAGGAAGGGCTTAAAGAAAAAGGAAAAAAGAAAGGTTCAGGTAGTTTGGCTAGCTCAGTCTGAAAACAAGTTGAGGTTAATTTTCTAATGACATTCTTTTGTTATTCCTTAGGGGAGTTGTGTAAAAAATGTTCAGTGTAGTAAAGCTATCCAGAATAAGAACAATTGTTTACGAGTAATTGTACATTTAGGTTGTCAGGAAGATCCCTCTTTTGCAGTTAATAAATATTCAAGTTTGACTAGATCTGCTTAGAGTCATATTAGTATCTACTTGGCCCATTGTTCATGTCTTTTTCCTTACAGATAAATGTCGGCTTGATGACCATTAAAAAGGGTGGTTTGAAGCCATACCGTGGAAAAACTATTTTCCTAACAACAGACCCTGACGCTACTGCCACAAGTCTGCTCAATCAAGCTGTTAAAAAAATGAAGGACTTTAACAAAGATCTAAAAGATGGACCTTTCCTTCTTCTGTATCCGGATGGCACTGAGGTCATTACTGTCCCTGGAACACAAAGACCATTTACACTTGAGGCTTATAAGGCTGAAGTTGGCAAGCCTTATCAAAGAATCACTGTTTTCATCTGCTTGAAGAGTGACTTTGAAGATGGTAAGCTGCTAATGTTTGTTTGGATTTTGACACACATTCCCTTAGTTTCAACAACTGATAATTTTGAAATTGTGAAATGATAACACTACGCATAAAGCACCCAAGTCAATAGCATACCTACATTAAAATGGTGAATGGCCTGTATTTGATATAGCACCTTCTAGGGTTCTACAACCCCCCCAAGACACTTCACAACAAAACCAGTCATTCACCCACACACATTCACACACTGCTGGTGATTAGCTACAATGTGGACACAACTGTCCTGGGATTCACTGACTGAAGCAAGGCTGTTGTACACAGATGCCACCTATCCCTCCCACTACCACCACCTGGCATGGAGGGTGAAGTGTCTTGCCCAAGGACACAACGACTGCGACAGACTGAGCAGGGTTCAAACCTTCAACCTTTTGATTACAGGGCGGGCTTTTAACTCCTCTGCCACCATTGCTCCCTAAATTAGCTTGTATATGTTATGTTTCTTCCTGGAAACATGAAATTCAGCCATTTTTGGATCTACTCAGTCATGAGTTTTCAATGCTAACTTTATGCCTTTCGTATTAATCTATTATTGATGATCAAATAAAGTTTCATACATTAGTATGAATTTAGTTAGCTTAGCTTGATTTGTTTTCATGTTTTGTAGTTGGAGAAAACTCAGACTTGTCTGACTCTGACCCAGAGATTGTTATTAAAAGGCCCTCTGAGTTTGATCTTGCTGATACACTGGTAAGTACAATTTAAAGTTTTTATAGAGTTTTCTTGTTGTTTAGCCACCACCATTTGCCTCAGTTCAGTAAAATAGTTAATAGTTATATGTGAAATACATTTTGTGTGTGTGTGTGCGTGCTCGTGTGCGTGTGTTTGTTTGTTTGTTTGTTTGTTTGTTTGTTTGTTTGTTTCAGCCATGGGAACTTCAACATGAAAGCAGTCCTTTACAGAAAGCGGCAGAATATGAGTAAGTGATATTTTAAGAACATGTAATCTTTCACTGTTTTTTGCCTACACTTTGTATTAATGAGATATACACTTTTGTCATTCATTCTGTATATGGTTTTTGGAACATGGACTACATAATACTTGTATTGCTTGTTTCTTAATCAAGATGCTTAAATATTTTCAAAGTGTCAATTAATATTTTCACAGTACATAACAATAATGCTTTTCTTTGTTCTCTAAGGAAGGGTGCTGGGGATCTTGTGCTTGCTAATGAAGTACAACAGGTAAAAAACTTTTTTATTAGTAAAACAGTGCAGCAGACAATCTCCACCGCCTTTACTTTGCAATTAGATAACGATTCACTGTTTGCTTATTACATTCATTGTTATTATACAATGCATTTCACATCCTCAATTTTCATACTATCAATAGATTATAACATCCACCCCTTAAAGGTACAATAAGTCATACTACATGAAATAATCACAAAGCAGTCTAATGTCTCAATCATGTTGGAAGGAAGGTTACATTGAAACTGTGTATGACTCGTCTTTGTCATCTAGAATCTTCTGGCGCTGATCCGTAGCCATGAAACTCATGGAACGGGAGGAGGGAGAGTCACTCGTTTGTTTATAAAGATAGACTGCAGTACACAAATTTGACCACAGGATGTTCTTCTTATTTCATTCTTACTTATTGTACCTTTAGATAATCTATTGGGATAGGGAACCTAAGGTACATCCATCTACTTCCGGACCATGGGTCCCCTACTGCTAAAAAAATAGGAGTCTATGAGCCAATAAAAATTATTTTCTGATCCCGTTTGATGTGTGCCATGGATTTAAAATATGATGTCCGTGAAGTATATAAACACATTTTGATGCCAAAAAGTGCTTAAGCGACAGGTGGCAAAGGTTATTTTAGGTTTTGTTTGAAAAGACATGGCGAAATGTAAATGTTCGTCTCACAAAATTGACATCATCGAACCAGACACAGAAGAGGAAAAGCTTAGTTTTGTTTAGCGAGCTTCGAATCCTTCTTCCAGGATGATGTGGAGAAAACCACTATAAATCTGGCCATGTGATAATTAGCAGCTACGCTGGGGGAGAAAAGCTTCTGAGGCGACGTCATATTTGCGACATCTGACTTGTAGTCATTTTAATGACAAATTTTTACAAGCTAACAAATCTCAAATTACATTACAGACATAGTTGAAACACAATTATTTATTATTTAAATTGAAGTACAACATATGTGTGATTCAGAGAGTAAGGCAAAGCAGACCAGAAAATAACTTTTATAGCTCCATTCACTTCCATTCATTTTTCTTTTGTTCAGGGACCCATGAGCAGACCAGAAGGGGAGGAGACTTAGGCTCCCTATATTAAAATAATTATCAATTGGTCAAATATGAATTTTCATTCATCCTCATTTCTGTATTTCCAGGTCATAGATTTGGAAGAAGAAAACGATACAGGCACTACTGAATGCCTCACTGTCGAGAGCTCCTGTTACAGGTGCGTTGTATCTTGAGTAATTATTCCAGAGGGTTGCACAAAATATATACACACAATTATTATAAATGTATGTAGTTTGACTCTTTTACATTAGATTCTTCAGAAAAAAAATAGTAGAATCGTTCTATAAAACTGGAACTGCATGTTTATGCATTTGTCTTTTTGCATCTACACTTTGTGTACATGTTTTCACTCTGCAGAAACTACACACAGCTGTTTGAACCGATTGTGATTGATGATGAAGATCCTACTCCTAACGAAGCCAAAGCTGAGCCCCCAGAAGAACCTGTGTTAGTAATTTAAACATTTGAATCCAATTAACCGCC
The DNA here is from genome assembly GCF_056152115.1 of Neolamprologus brichardi. NCBI lineage: Eukaryota > Metazoa > Chordata > Actinopteri > Cichliformes > Cichlidae > Neolamprologus > Neolamprologus brichardi. The sequence continues at coordinate 42,247,105 of NC_142117.1, read as the reverse complement.
ATCTTGTTCTGTACAAGACATCATGCAATCATGAGAGAAGTATATACACCTTTAAAAAATAAGTTTCCCTTTTTTTTTTAGAGACACCAATTTGCAGGCACATGAAATTATTGCAAATTTGGCACTGGAACTTGACCACAAGAAGGTCAGCAGGTTCAATATATCAAGGTCAGCTGTATGGGATGGAGCTGTTAGAGGATTTCGACGCAGCACATACTCTGACAACTACGACATGTTCATCAAGTTTAATGATGATGCTGGCAGCTTTGAAGAAGGTTTGGATACAGGTGGCCCGAGGCGTGAATTCCTCACACTTCTTATGGGCAGTCTGAGAAATCGCCCCATCTTTGATGGACCTCCAGAGAGCCGTTATCTTGTATATAATTCAAGAGGTGGATGTTTTCTCCGTAATTATTACAATGGAAATTTTAATAAAAATTGGCTTATTTTTTTCATTAGCATATTTAATAGCAATTAACCATGATAATTATGTGCCCTGTATAACAGCTGCCAGGCAAGATGAGTACTTTTTAGCAGGAAAGATGATCGCTGTATCCATTGTGCATGGGGGACCAGCACCACGTTTCCTCTCCAAGAACCTGGTCAACCACATCACAGGGAATCAGAGTTTCAGCGCCACTGTAGAAGATGTGCAAGATGAGGAGATCACAAAAGTTCTACATCAGGTAGAAAATTACCTAGGCTCAGGGAATGGGTTTACTTAGAAGACACTTGGGGCCAGTTTAAAAGATTTAATCAGGATAAAAGTTATCCGGGTTGGATCATATCTTGAAAGTAGGTTCAAGGTAGATTCTGTAATCTGAAAGGACAGATTTCCACCTCCCAACAACACAAGTGAAATAACAAATTGATTATTTTTTTAATCCAATGTTTGAATGAATCGTAAAAGTAGTGAAAATTATATTTTTGTTTTTCTTACAGTAAACCTTTTTTTTTTTTTTTATAGGTCCTGAAAGCTGAATCAGAGGAGTCTTTGCATAATCTTATTTTGCAAAACAGCACAATCTTCCAAACTGCTGGATGCCTCAGAAACGTCAAGCCTTGTGAGAAACAAGCATTTGTGGAGGAGTACCTCAGATGGTACATCCTTGAAAGAAACCAAAGTGTCATTATAGCTATAAACCAATTATTAGTTATTTGTCTATCCTTTGCAGATTTAAAGATGGACTGGAAAGTCTGAATTTTTTAAGTGCACTGCAACAACATTCCAGTGTGCTGGCCCCACTCCTATGCTTCTCTGCCAAGGCCCTGACTGCTTCAGAACTGGAGAGCATGTTCAGACCAGATCTCAGCCCAGCAGGAAGCAACAAGCGGCATAAGGAGGTCCTAACACTTGGCTTTTGGGCAGATTATCTCCTTGATTGTGAAGGTTTGAATGGCCGTTTTTATTTGTTTATATTTTTATGAAAGGAGAGGTAAGGAAATTAATTTTCTGTAATGTACTACAGTGTTTACTTTCTTCTTTCAGAGAAGGCAACAGCAGTCTGCCTGGAAGATTTGATGATGTTTGCCACAGGGCTGACGGCAGTTCCACCGGCAGGAATGACACCACCACCATGCATCCAGTTTTTAAGTGATTTGCCTTTTCCAGTTGAAAACACGTGTGCAAATACTCTGAAGCTACCCATCTGTGACTCATACAGCATCTTTAAGGCCAACATGGACTTTGGAATTCAAAATGCTCCAGGATTTGGATGTTCTTAAATCAGCAAGGTCATCAAGTTACAGTTACTGAGTTACCCTGTTAGGTTCAGCTGCCGTTGGCACACTACTTAACACATTCATGTGACAAGCAACTTCCATATTGTTAAACATTTAGTTGTTTTTTCTGAATATTGTGTATGTTGGAAAAGTGACAGAAATGCTGGACACTATTTGTAAATGGATTTATTAAAGAAAATTTTAAATGTTTCCTTGTGGTTAAATGTTAATATTTAAATCCATGCCAGTTGCTGTATATTATGAACAATATTATATTCAATTTAGCAAGAGGGAAAGGAAACACTACTAACATTAAAAAATGAAGGAAAAACAGAAGGGCTGGAGCACTCAAGTAAGTCCAAAGGTTTTATTAGGTGCAAAAAAAGGAAAGAAACTAACATTTCGACACCGTGTGTGTCTTCGTCAGAGTAACTCTGACAAATGTCATTACAAACTGAAGTTCAGTTGGTATCTAAAACCCAGCTATGTCCTTCAGGGCCAAATACAGTTCTGTGGCCGATTCCCAGTCTTGTGGCTGCTGCAGTGTGTTTTGTTGTACAGCCTGTTGTAAATATTCCTCAATGTTTGGATCACCACACAATCCAACCGGTAGCCCCTCCTCGGGAAACACATCCAGTTCCCTCTCCTCAACAGCAAATCCACAGTCTCTTGAACCATATCTGCAAAATGAAAATAGAACAGTGAAGGATTTTTTGCTGACAATATGGAACTATATAAATCAACGCATGCAGTGACATGTTATAAACTGCTCTATCATACTTATGTGTAAAATTATGAATATATATTAACCAACTTAAGCAATAACATTACTTAGACAATAAATGCTCAGAGGACTGTTCCACGAAGCAAGCTAATCCCAAAAGCCAGGCTCACTCTGAAAATCCAGGCTCGATTGCCCCAAATTCGGTTCATTATGCAATATGCTTGTGGACAAGTCTGGTCCGTGGCACCCTAGCTGCGAGGTTTGTTAACACTAGAACTGCCCTCAAACCTTCACTACTAGAAAGGTCTTGAGCAGTCATTTTGACAGCTGCGTGCATTTTCAAATGAGCCTCGATTTTCTGAGCTCACTTGGTGGAACAGCCCTCTGGTCTGCTATGGTCTGGAAACAGCTAACGCTAGGCTAATAAATCAATAAATAACAAACATTTTATTATGCTTATTAACTTACTCAATGGGAGTGAAGTGTCTCCGATGCAAGATGCGTGATAAAGCCTCTCGCCACAGCCGCTGCAAAAGTTCGGTGACTCCTCAACCAGCTTTTTCCCACAGCTAGGACAAAACATTCCGCCGTTCTTCTTCAAACGAAATGCGCTACAGGCAGAGTAACTTCCGGTTCCAAAGACGAACAGCGCGGACATCCAATCAGTGATGTCTCCTGTTGCCGACTGGTACCTACCCTTTCCGGTTTTCTTAATGTAATTGTGCTTCTCAATTTGTTTTTGTGATTCTTCTTTTGTTTTTGTGCTTCTCAATTTTGTTTTTGTGCTTCTCAATTTTGTTTTTGTGCTTCTCAGTTTTGTTTTTGTGCTTCTCAATTTTGTTTTTGTGATTCTCAGTTTTGTTTTTGTGATTCTCAGTTTTGTTTTTGTGCTTCTCAATTTGATTTTGTGATTCTCAGTTTTGTTTTTGTGCTTCTCAATTTTGTTTTGTGATTCTCCATTTGTTTTTGTGTTTCTCAATTTTGTTTTGTGATTCTCCATTTGTTGGTGTGATTTGCACTTCAGGGCCTCTCAATTTTTTTGTTGTGTTTAGCAATTTGTTGGTGTGATTTGCACTTCAGGGCCACCGTACCAAAGCCAGACTAAAGATTGTGTTGTGGAGGTTTTCCGTTTAAATAAAGCCTGCAGACGAGCGGTAGCTAACAATCTTTAATCCAAACAGAACGAACAGAAAAACCAGGCTTGGTGGAGCCTCATGACCGCGGGGCAGACAGCAGAGTCTGAGCCTAGCATGGCTCTCAGTTAAACACCTCCAGGAACAAAAGGCAGCACAGCTGATTCACACCTGAAGGTTCACACTCCCCTGCTGCCTCCCAGAGTCCTCGAAGAGACCAAAGACTCTTCCTGTGGAGTTTCTGCTTCCTTACTACACCATCTGTCTAACTGCATGGGTGTGAGACATGTTAGAATCCAGTGGCACCAAGGCATTAATAAAGTAATGTGATTACTACATAAGTAAGAGAAATTCCTATACAGTCGTTAATAAAACTGTCAGCTGAAGAAATAAAGGAGAACACCCTGCTCCATCCTACTCCGGCTTCCTGTCTCTGCTGACCGACACGCCCACAGCGCCCAGCCTCACTCTCTGATTTGCAGCTGCAGACTGACCCTCGCTGCCCCCGTGACCTCCACGACGCCGTTCACACGCTCTTCCTTCAAGATGACCTCTGCTTCATTTTCTGCACCATGTTTGAACAGTTTGGACTGAAGCTGATATGAGCGACGAAAAGCAGTTTGTGTCCACGTGTCTTGTTTCCCCGCTTTGTTGTCCTTGTGTTCAGCGTCTCCCAGCCCGTTGTGTCCTCTGCTCCGTAGTTTGATCTGTGTCTCGTCTCCCATTGTCCCTGTTCACTTGTTTAGTCCGAGTGTCTTACTCTGCCTATTTCCTGTTTTATTTTGACAGTCTCGTGTTCCATGTTCGGTGTGTTTGCTTCCCCTGTGGAGTCACGTTCATCTGTCAGCTGGTTCCATCGTTACCTTTCTGTGTATCTACGCCCTCTGTCTCCCTCTGCTGGTCGTCCGATCATCTGCTGAGCTCCTCATGTCTCATATCTGTTTCCTAGTGTTCCTGGTTTTCATGTATTCATTTTCCCAGTTCAGGTTTTTGCGATTAGTTTCTCTTTTTCGTGTGTGGTTCATGTTTGCGGCCATAATCAAAGACACGTTTTCTGTTCAAATGTTTCCACGTTTCGTGTGTCTGTCTTTGGGTCCACTGCTGCCCATGACAACATGAGCTGAAGCTCAGGAGGGCTCAGAGACACCAACAGTGCAGAGGGCTGATTGATCAATCATCACACAAGTATTTTTTATTATTTATTTTTTTATTATTTTGTCTGCTGCCCGTCATGGCCCCCTTGTCAAACCCTGTTGCCACACCCCTTCCCCCATATCTCTGCTCAAAGTACCAAAACCTCAGCCGGTGAGTGTTTGATTTCTATTTATTCGTGTGGTGTTTCTGCTCCCTCCGCCTCCTTGCTCTTGAATTACTTTCCAAATATACTGTATATCTAAAACACAAAGCAGGCTGCCTGTGTACGGAGCTGTCAGGAGGCTGTCGTGTTAGTCTGCTGTGCCTGGCATACACACTGTCTTATGAATTCATGCATGTAGGTGGCACAGCTTTGATGACATGTTAAACACAACACTGCAAAAATGAAAAGAGGCACCGATGAGAAATGATCTTTACAAGTCTGTGCAATTTTTAGTTGATATCTATACATGCAGCCAGCATGGATTCATATGCATGATGTGACTTTAACCACATAAAAAGATCCAATTCACCAGCCAGAGTTTCTCAGCTTTTTCATGTAAAGGTTTTGGTCTAACCAGCCCTCTGTGCTGATTTAACATCACCATTTCTCCCTGTCCTTAATCAGGCTCTCACCATGTTTCCTGCACTCCATGAATGATTCACTATTGGTCAGATCTGAACGTGGACAGCCTCTCAAGGACTTGTTTTCTGTCTAGAAGTTCTGTAACATCTTCCAGCCTTTTAAGATGAAACAAAATTATTCCAGGAGCTCGAGAGATGAAGGGGGCATATTATAATATCACAGAAGACTTCTCTCTGACAAACCTTCTCCATGGTGCTGCTCTGCAGGTCACTGACGGTTGAAGACGAAAGAGCCTGGGTAAAAGAAAGAGGAGAAAGAAAGAGGGAAAGAAAAACAGCAGCAGGAGGGACGGGGATAAAGGGCAAAAAACAAAAACAAACAAAACAAACAGACAAAAAATCCATCCATCAATCACCTGAATCACCTGTTGAGAAAGAAAAAAGAGAAAACAAAGAAACAGAGCAACATAATAAACAACATCACGATGATCTATGGGAATATAACAGTAAATACTAAATATTAAACATTATTGTGCAGCACGTAAGATCGACAGCACAGTGTGCTTTGAGGTAGGAGCCAAAAAGGGTGTAGTTTGTGTGTGTGAGCACCCGTGTGTACACCTGTGAGCATGGACGCGCTTGTTTTTAAAAGGTTCCTTCATGTAATGATCTGCTAGAGGGTGTGGGGGGGCCACAGCCCCGTCCTCCAGGGCATGAAGCAGGTATGGAGGAGATCAAGACTCCAGACATCCAGAGGCCCCCAGAACACAAGAGACCAAGAAGACCAACAGAGGGGCAGCTGCTGTCCCAGAAAGAGCTGAGGAGAGTCCCAGATGAGGGGTCACTCAGCAGCCGCGGAGCAGAAGCCAGGGGGGGTTGCAGTGACGTGCCCGTGAGCTCCGCCGGCAGCCAGCTGTGCCTGAGTGACCGAGCCCCAGGCCGAGAGGCCGAGGGCACCCCACCCCTGAAGGGGCCCGAGCGAGCCCCAGGCTCCAGGCCCCGACAAGCAGCCACCAGGAGTGAGCCGGTGTGTACCCGGACGTCCACCCCGGACACAAAGAACCACCAACGCACCGATGTCTGAGGGAGTTCGCCCCCGGCAGGGGGAGTGGTGGGGGGAGATAGGCCTCCTTGGAGGGCCTGAGACAACCCCAGTCACCTCACAAATTCTAAGAGCTTAATTCCTGCTCACCCTTCAGTCACCATGAATTCCCCGTCGCTCAGCCATCGGACCACAACCTCGCTCCTTCTCCACCTGATTTTCCCCTAGCAGCTCGGGATCCGCCAACTGATCTTCCTAGTGGAGCCGCTGCGGTGTGCCCCACTGCAGCCGGCGCGTCTTCCAGCAGCCGTCCTTGCGGCGCAGCCATCAGCTCAGCCATTCGCATCCCCTGGAACTCCTCTCTCCGCTCCATTCAGCAATACAGAGGCTCCGGTCGCTCCCCTTCCCCGCAATACTTCAACCTCCAATCCGCTAGAGGACGATCTCCTCCCAGTAAACGTTCTTAGCAGGACTCCACTCCGGATCGCCCTGAGGCGCATCTCCAGCCCCGCGGAGCTTCCTGGAAACACAATCGATCTCAGCGTTCAACTCCGAGGTCGCGTCGCCGTTCCCACGCTCCGGTGAGGTCTCCCGAAGCTTCTTTGCCCACGAATATCTCTGACTGCACTGTCGCCCGTCTCCAACGAGCCCTGGAAGAGAGAGGCATTCACTTTTGCCAATCCGATAACAGGGCTACATTATTCAGTTTCTTCTTAACATCTCAGTAACATCTAACAAAAACAGGCTTAATAATGACAATAACTGAACTAAAATCACAATCAGAAACATCCAGGTGGCTAAATATGCATTATATGAGCGTTTTACAGTGTTGGAAAGAAATGACACCCACCTCTCCCACAAGGGAACTGTAGAAAAGGGGAGGGGCAAAGGGGTACACTGTATTTATAGGGCTGCACCAAAGAAGAAGAAGAGAATGAGGCGGGGCTCTAACTGATACTGAACATAACTACAGGATGGGAGGTCCCAACAGTCAGGCATAAACGGAGCAGTTTGTGTGATTATAACAATGTGATTTATGACCCTGTTACATACGCACAGTCGTAATTTCCCACAGTGTGCGCTATGTGCTTCGAATATTGTGTGTAGAACCTTCTCACATGACCTTTAACCTTTAACCTGTGAGCTGCCTGACAGTCGTCCTACCGCCATGTTCAAGGTGAAGTTTCTATCATCCCCAGTAAGCCCCTCCCATCAGCGGGTTGGATGATCAGAGTCATGAATGCAGGTGAGTTCGGACTACAAGGTGTGACCTCAGTACATCTCACCTGCCTGCAGACACACCTGCTCACACCTGACTGAAGTCACACAGTAAACAGGAAGCAGAGGAGCCGAGTCATGTGTCGAGTTTGAAATCAGCCATTTCCTCTGATTCTTTTACGTGCAGCCCAGCAGCTAAGAGTGCGTGTGGTCATGTGATCATGTGGTCACGTGCTGCACCTGCTGAGTCACTCTGCAAACAGTGAACACACCTGTTCAGCCAATCACATTAATTCCCTCTGATCTGATTTCAGGCCTCCTTCATCAGGCTGTGGGACAGGAAGTGTTCATGTTTCCATGGAAACAGCTGTAACAGCAGCACTGAGCGCGAGACACCAAATGATTGGCTGTAATTCAAACTTTAAAACTTTCTCCCGCTCATCATCAGTTTTGTTTCAGTAAAACAAAACGAGTTTCATTTAAACCTTTGAGGTTTTCACCGTTCAGCAGAACTCTCTCTATGTGTGTGTGTCTGAGTGTGAGTGACGTCTGGTGTGGGCGTGGCCTCGTGCCGCACCTGTCGTAGGTAAATGTAAGTGCGACAGAGCCAAGAACACGGAAGTGACCGTGTGGCCGGAGGCTCGCTGCGCTGTTTCCTGATTATTGGAGCTTTGTATTGATTGTTGATGATGACTGGGGGCGCGACCCTGATCCCGCTGAAGCTGCTCGCGCTCGGGCTCGTGCTGGCTTCGGGTCTGGCTACGGACTGCAGTTGGGACCGGTCCACCGACCCCAACCAGGTCCCGGATTTCGAGGCTGGCGGAGCGCGGCTGCTGGAAAATGTGATGGAGCTCGATCCCAAGAGCTGCCGGGCGATGTGCTGCGCGCTCCCGGACTGCGACCTGGCTGTGATCGGGTTTCCGGCGGACGGACCGACCCACTGCAAGCTGGTGGGCTGTGGGGACGGCCACGACGCCTGCGCACTTCGTCCCAGTAGCCAGTTTGAGGTTTACCGTAAGTTCGTGGCCGAAAAGGCCGACGGAGAGGCGCGGGAGGGCGGCCAGGAGGAGAACAACGTGCCGCAGGTGCAGCGCTGGGAGCCGCGGAGCAACGAGTCTAACAACAGTAAGAAGCTTTGATTATCGATTATTGATCGACAGATCAGGCTGAACATAACTGATCCTTTACCGAATCGATAGATGGCTCATTGATCAGTCTGCAGGGAGAAACCTGATCAGTTTAACTTGATTATTGGTCGTCATCATCATTATTATTATTGATTTCCTCCTTCGTGCTTCAGCTGAAGACTTTCAAAATAAAAGAAACAAAAGAAGGCGGAGTCAGAGCTGACTCAGTAATGACCTCATTCACTGAAACCTTTGAGAAGACTGAGCTCATACTTCCTGATCAACAACAGAATTGGCGTGTGAATCTGTGGGCGGCGCATTTAGTGCCTCATTGTTGTTGACCAATGCCGCTCATCCTGCTCTGCTGCATTGTTACCTGCACAGGTGAACTGCAGACACAAACACGTGACCTGTGGCCTCTTTGTGACTCTGTCACGGTGATGCTTCACGCTCTGGTTCATCATATTCACACTAATCGTCAACAGGAAGCGCCAAACATGGACTGAACCTGAGAGCGTGGACGCTGTAGTCATTATTATAATAATGATAAAAACAAGTGATGTCACAGAGAAACTGACCTTTGACCTTTTTAGTCTAATGTGAAGGATGAGGCTTTCAGCTGCTCAGTGATTACCTGAAACACAGAGAGCTTTATGAGCACAAGGTGAGTGAAGAAGAGACCCGCAGTGCATCATGGGAACCCCGGCAGCCTCTCTCAGCCGAGCACCTCTGAGAGTTAATGACCTGCTCTCATTTGTTTCCTTGTTAATGTGACACCATGCCCTACCTGGAATCCACCTGTGCAGGTATTTTACAGGCTCTTTGTTCTCTGAGAGGTTGGACCGGTCGGGCTGGTTCACCTGAGAGGAGGCGGAGCCCTCACCTGTTTGTTTGAAGGTGATTTAAACACCTGAGGGTTT